>NC_043011.1:66973546-66983546 GCF_006345805.1 Octopus sinensis | reverse complement strand
AATGATGAGTAAATATGCATAGACTAATAGACTATAGTTAAGCTCCAGGTTCGGTGATATACATATATTAATATACACAGAATACTTTCTAAAGATTTCCGTCCACATACCCGCATAGAATGTCTGATGGATCAGCATTGTTTTTATTGAAATGCATTCTATTTTCAAAAAGTAATCTACAGACACAATTTGAATTTTTTAAAGGTATTTTTTTCAAATCAATCTGCTCTCTGGTGCTCCTCCAGTTGCTAACCTGAAGCAACTGAAATGCAAAAAAAAAAGAAAAAAAAGAAAGAAAACATTGTTATGCATTTCTGCGTATTACCTTTCAACGACTATTCTTAATTCATGCAACAAATAAATTTTGTGAGCATGGAAAGTGTTTGCTAAATTATAGACAATGTAAATTCCGTACGCGGGAAAGCTGTACGAACATAGAAACTTTGAATACTTATATTTATCAATGGGAAAATATTGCCAGCAGGCGATACTCACCAAGAGATTAGTGACCTGAGGTCCTATAAATGTAGTTGATATACTTTGTCTAAACCATCTTATCAAGGTAGGCCCTTATACTACTATGGTAGTGCGGTGGTATTCGAAGTTTGTTGAAGTAAACGACACTAAATCAATATACACTCCAACGCCTGCTATGGTTCATATATATATATATATATATATATATATATATAGAGAGAGAGAGAGAGAGAGGGAGCGAGAAAGGGGGAAATGATGTGAGCTTTTCCTTTGATTATAACAATTTATAATTGTTTGACTTGAACTTGATCTTTCTGACTATATAAATATATTATGCAATGTTTTGAAAGTATGTTCCTCAAAACTGCTTTTCTTGATCAGAAATCATTGATATAATTTTGTAGCTTTTTTGTAGTAAAAATCTTCTCAGTTAGAGTGAATTGTACATGTCAGAGAGACAGAGACACTTTCATTGGATGAACTTTATAGGGCAAACTGAAATATTTATACGCAAATGAACTTAGAATTATTAACACACGCATAAACACCCCCCGCGCACACACATGCATACAGGGTGTGGTGATCAAATTGTCCCTAAATTACGCAAAAACGAAAATATCACTGACATCTCATTTTAACAGATATATTTACCAAAATTACAAAAAAATATATTGAAATACTAAAGAGTAAATTCATTCAATGAAATCGCCATTAATTTCAGTCACAGCTTCCAGATGACTTCGGAAACTCCTGCAACATTTCTGGAAACACTCTTTGATTAAGTCGGTCAATAATCTTTGCCTTTATCTTTGGTTTATCTTTGGTTACAAGGAGTTTTATTGGTTTCTCGCTCAACTGTACCCCACATATGATGATCAAATGGGTTGCGGTCTGGAACGTTAGGTGGCTAGATTTTAGGAGCGATGTGATCGCAGAAATTGTTCGACAGACATAACTGGGTTCTGCTATTACCTTCAAGCTCTTGATGAAGGCATCCGTGTTGAATCTGAGACCACGTGGGAAGATGAATGGAGGCATAACGTCGCCATCACTAGTGATCACTCGAAACGCCATAATATTGACTAAAAGTTTAATTTTTATCACAATCGGTTCATGTTTTAGGAACATTGTAAGGCAACGGTTGTTTTGTATGCTCACCATCTGGTCCTGGTAGAAATTTTTCTCGTTGGAGACATTCCAAAGCATGCTTTGTTGGAGGGGACATTTGAGTTTGTTCCAAAGCTTCGTAGCGCGTTTTGTTTGTTCTGTTTCATGACCCTTTCGCCCTTGATGGCCCTCTCGCCCTTTATGGCCCTTTCGAATCTTGTATAAGGAATATGGAATATCTTCATACACTACCTGCCTGATAAGAAACTCAGACAATCAATCCCATGTCCCTAACCGATGGACCTAATTGACATGGAGGGATCGTTATTAATCATTTCCCGGATCTTACCAATAAATTCAGGAGTTCTTTTCTTATGAGAACGTTCATAGTCAGTTTTCCGATCTGCCGTTCCTTCGTATTCCCAATTAGACACATCCATTTCATTACGAATCCTCTGCACTGTCCTCAGATTGACACACAAACCCTATTGGAGTATCCGCTGAGAATGACACACACACACACACACACATATATATATATATATATATATATATATATATATATACTTATAACCAATTGCATGCCATCTAACGGTAGCCATCTTGTTGGTTTCTACTCATAATTTCCTTCGGGTATTTTGTTTCATATTGGACAGATGGTAATAGCTTCCTATTTCTACAGTGACACGTTGACACCGTTAGATGAATACGTGAACGGCTGCACAGCTTTTGTATAAATTGATTGTAAATCAATTTGTGTAGGTTCATGTTGTCAAATTTTAGCACTGTTTTCAATATAGTAAAATTCATCTGCTAAAGGTGGGACGTAGAATGTGGGGTAACATTTTGAGGCAAGAGTGAGTCTAAACTAAGATGTAATGGAGAATGCTAGAACATTTGCAGGTCACCAGTACCGAGACATGTTTGTGGTGACTGTTTGCCGAAGAATTAATTGTTTAAGCAATAGATCAACGTCAAATTTCAGCTTTGTTTAGTATAGTGATGCAGATGATTCATTTCCAAGTTTCTGGGATCAATATAACCTATGTTAATCTAAAATAAGTTAACATAAATTTGTTATTCGAACAGTAAATTTGGATGCGTGTTTGATTTTATTACGGCACACTTAGTATCATTACAGAGCAACTCCTGCGCCTAATATGTCAATCTGATTAAAAATTATGTTTTATTTATTTACCCAGATGTGAATAGCCCTGCATTTAAATTGATGTAATGATAGCATTGTTTAATTACATGGAGCAGCTTGAAACGGTCGTAGTACTGCATCACCTCTTGATATCTTGTTGCTTAATTTGATCGTATTCGCCTTAGTTTGAGTTGTCCGGATCACACCGCACTAATTTGGTGTTCCAACTTAAGCATCTAATTCAAATAGATCTCAATATATATATATATATATACGGGATGGGGAAGCAAAATTTACAATGAACGATAAGTTGTTTTTTTTCTCAGCAGGCACTAAGTCAATTGTTTTGAAACCTAGCATATATTGATGTCGTAATCATACCTAACACTATTATCGTTACCTTTTCAGAAACATTTACCCATATGAGTAATCAGGAAAGCAAATGTCAAAGAGTGTGTGATTTGGTGAATGCACTCGTCACACTAAAGGAGATTTCAAGGATAGTTGGAGTGTCCATAAAGACTGTTTATAATGTAAAGAATAGAATGACTATGAGCAAAACTATTATGAGGAGGTCTGGAAGTGGAGGAATCAACAAATAAGTACCAAAGCTTTTATTAAAGCTCTGAAATCCAAATTCCTAAAGGATCCAACCAAATCCATGAGAAAAATGGCAACTGAACTTGAGGTAGTCAACGAGACCATTAGAAATGCAGTAATATATGATTTGAGGTTAAAATCGTACACAAGAACACCAAAACACTTGTTGACAACAGCTATGATGGAAAAGAGATTGGAAAGGTGCAAGAAAATTATTACATGGTTCAAGAAAAAGTCCTCCATTGTAACGATCTTTTTAGATGAGAAGATCTTCAGTTCAATGCTGTTCTGAACCGCAGAAAGGATAGATTTATTGTAAAATCAACAGCTGAGGTTAAGGGGACATTCAAAACAAATCATCCTGCTCAAGTTATGGCTTTTGGTGTTGTTGGTTTCCGATAAAAAGAAAGTGCGCATAAATTTCTACAAAGCTTATGAAAAGATCAATGTTAATACTTACTACAAGACTCTGATATACCAGGTATTGCCATGGCTTAAAGCAAACTACCCAGATGGCAATTATATATGGACACAGGATGGTGCTCCAGCCCACACAGCTAGAAAAATACAAGATTTCTGCAAATCCAACTTTAGCAATTTTTGGGAATCCTGTTTATAGCCACCTTCTAGCCCAGATCTAAACCCTCTGGATTATGCTATTTGGGGCGTTTTAGAACATGCTACCAATAGAACATCACACAGTAATGTCGACTCTCTTAAATATACTATTAAAGAAGAATGGGAGACTTTGTCTCCCAAATATTTGAGGAACACTTGCACAAGATCCAGGAAGCGTGTGATGGCAGTTATTGAGAAAGAAGGACACAGAATAAAAACATTTTCTGTTATGTAAATTTTCTTGTGGCAAATAATTCTCATGACTTTCAATAAACTGATTAGTCATACAATGACTTTCAATCCCTGCCTCAAAATATTGTAAATTTTGCTTCCCCACCCTGTATATCTTCTTTTCCCCGTCTGTCTTGATAGACAATGGGTCGCGCCAAGGGTGGGGCCTACTTTGATGATGAGCAGCGTCTGCTGTGACTGAACAGTCCAATTCTAGAGTGGCAGTCCATGGTACAGTTGCTGCACACGAACATCGATGGGTACGTGTGGGGTGTTGCTGCAGTTGTCCTCCTCCTGTCCCGCCTGTCCGACCACAGCTGTGCTCTCCTTTCCTCAGCCATGGACACGCCTTTCCTCACTGTCCGACGCCAGGCAGAGCGGTCAGCAGTTGTTACCTCCCACGTGTCCACACAGATGTTGGCAGTCCTCAGGTCACGCTTGCACACATCCCTGTATCGTAGCTGTGGACGTCCCTTGGGTCGGGATCCCGTGGTGAGTTCGCTGTACAGGATGTCTTTAGGCATGCGACGTCCTGGCCCATGATCTCTGACTTTTTCAGGTCGATGGTAAGGCCGAACTCTTGGCAGGCATCCGCTAGGGGGCTGACCAGCCTCTGGAGACCCGGCTGGTTGTGTGATGTTAGGGCGGCATCGTCAGCAAAGAGGATCTCTCTGATCAGCACCTGACGGACTTTGGTCTTAGCTCTGAGGCGCGCAAGATTGAACAATCCACCATCAGCCCTGGTGTGGAGGAACACTCCGTCGTCGGACGTTCTGAAGGCATAGGACCCTGTATATATACACTATATATATAATTCGCAAAATCTGCGTCACAATATACGAAACATAACTCAACTTCTAGATCGACAACTCTCTTGCAGTCTTTCTCTAATTCCCTGTCTTCTCCTCCTTCTATCTATCTGTCTTTCACTTATACACCACACTCTTGATTACGCTGTCTCTGCGCATATGTATTGTGTCGTTGGAATGCTTCGTATTCTAAATTTTACTTTCATTTTATCACACCTATCCTGTACAAATAGATATTCAAATAGATATTCAAAATGTTAAAATTAGGGTGATAGGGTGATAGGGTGATAGGGTGTTCTAAAAATGTTTTGTGAAAAATAATCTGTTTTCATAGAATAGTAAATTTGCTTTTTCTAACCGCCCCTCTTGGGGCAGGATGGGCGATCAGAAATTTCAATTACTTTTATTTTTTTATTTTTGCTTTGCTTAAATCCCGACAATTAATCACTGCACCATCATTCGCTAAAATGAGTTTTGGGGGGCAAAATATTAAAAACATATCAATACATATGAGAAAGAAATGAGAAAGGTATCAGGTGTTTGTTGGATTTACTAAAAAAAACAGCTAATTCGACCTTAAATCACACACTTATTAGTTTGAGAATTATTTAAAAAATTATGAGAAACAATTTGCAGATTGGACCATTGTGAAATACCCTGAAAAAAGTTCTACCCAACACGGAACATTTTGAAACGTTAACCTCATACGCATAACTTCGCAAAATCAGGCCAACAACCGCCATATGCCTCTCCTCTTAGTAATAGGAATTGAACATAAACGGAAATTATGGTTTTGTTTTGCAGCATAAACTCAGTGTCGTAAAAATAATTTCAGAATTTCAAATACATTTTCAAATTTTTAGATGTTGCGTTGTCAATTCAATGCAGTCAAGAGGCCTCATCGAAGTGTGTGTCAAGCTATCCAGCAATTGATTCGACAACGAAATTCTGCAAGTATGTACGATCGTACTGCTACTCTTGGTGTTACGGGTAGTATTAATCGAGTAATTTTATGGCAGATGTTTGTTGTTGTAAAGCTTGTATTGTTTTCAATATGATCGATATAATTAAATAGTATTCAGTCGATGAAACTGACTATAACTTTTTATCCGTTTACAATTGTTGAGACATTATATTAGTATGGTTTAAACTAAACTAGTTTGAACAAAGCGTATTGGGCCACTCGAACGGTATTTTGGTTGTTTACATACCCATGTCAAATAAGTGAAATGACCCCACAGAATGTGTTAGGCAGCACTCACTTAAATGTGAATCATAGCACGTATTTTTTATTTATATTGAAACGAAATTTCACTAGGTTTGTTTCCACAACTTCAAAAGTCCAATGCCTGGATAATATATCTGGCTGAAATAATGTTCTTTCTTGCGGTGTTGCCTATTGTTACTAAACTACGTGTTTGACAGTTTATATTTTTGAAATACCCGAGTATTGCATTTGATCTTGCTACTTATGATTCACCCACAGAAAAAGAGAGTTTCAGCCCGGAATAGAGTTGATATTAGAGGAAATTAGAGGGTAGAATTATAAACAAAGCAAAAACGCTGAATGTATAACATTTAATCATGTTTTTGAGTTCAAATGTCCACTGGGGTCAACTTTGCCTTTCATAATTTCGGGGTCGATAAATTAAGTACCAGTTACGTACTGAGGTCGAGCTAATCGACTGGCATCCTCCCCCGCCAAATTTCTGTCCTTGTACTTAGATCAGAAGAGAACATTCAATCATATTTTCATCTTTCAGAGATTACAAGAAGTTTGAAGGATGTACGAAAGAATTAGACAAATATTGTAGAAGATGTTTTCACATTGTTCATTTCCATAAGTGTATGATAAGTCATTTGCATCAATCCTATTTGTTTAATTTCTTTTACACTTCCCGCCTTAACTAAAATAGAAACGATTGTTTGAGAAAGAATAGTTTCATTGTAGAAAGATAAGATCACATGAACCGCTCTAAAATACACCTTTGAAGGAATAATCGAGTAAAGAATGTATTTGTTAATTAGTTACGTTTCTTTTTTTTTTAAATAGAAAATAATACAAAATAGAACTTGCCGACAATGACGTAACAAGATCAATCATAGATGCAGCTACCATGCTTGCAGTATTTCCTCTAATAGTCTCTGTGCATCCGCGGTATATTACTGGCATGATTTTTTAATCGATACTAGTATAATGGTTTCAAATTTAAGCACAGTTCCGGCAGTTTTGAGGAGAGGAGGAAATCGATCGCAGCGCCCCAAAAACCTGAATGTTATTTATCTGGTCATCCCATAAGTTTTAACTGAATTTTGAATAAAGAGAACGAGTGATCAAATGTAATATTTTATTGAAATTTAATCATCAATGTACTTTCCCTGATTATCTATGACATCCTTCCATCTATTTACAAGCTTTTTAATCCCATCAATGTAAATCTCTTCTGGTTTCAAAGCGAGCATTACTGAAATATCAGTTTCAACATCGACCTGTCTTGCGAAAGTTATGTCCGACAAATGATTCTGTAAACTACAAAACAAATGGTAGTCTGAAGGAGTAAGGTCGGGAAAATAAGAGAATAAGGTGGTTGAGGATTTTCTCCCACTCAAGCTTTTCTATCATCTCTGATGTGATCTTTGCAGTGTGGGGTCGCGCATTGTCCTGATGAAACATTACTCCTTTTCGATTCACTAAAGCGGGTCTTTTTCTTCAAAGCTTGGTTCAAACACTCTAATTGCTGACTTGAGCATTGATTGTTGCATTAGGTGGTAACAAGTTAGAATTACTCCTTTGCAATCACATGCGATAAAGAGAAGAAAGCTTTTTCCATGAAGTTCCCTTCTCGGTTTTCGTTGAGCTTTTTTCCCTTTAACCAAACCACTTTTTAGGATAGGATGTCCATTTTTCGTCACCAGTCACAAGTCTATCCAAAAAGGGTGAAATAACGTCGCGAGAATGGAGGGAAGAGCAGATGTTAACCCGGGATTTGCGGATGCTTTCGGACAATTCATGAGGCACCCATTTTCCAAGTTGTTGAAGATGACGATGAACAGTTGCATGGTTTGAACCATGCTTTTTTGCCAACTTTTCAATTCTTCAATTCGTCCTGTTCGATCTTCATCTTCAAGCCTGAAATTTCCACTTCTGAATTTTGCAAAAAATCTGCTGGAAGATTTTTCATTCAAGCATTCTTTCCCATAATCTGCGTGTAAATTTCTCCGGCGGCAGAGTTCCCTTTTTTGTACCCATAAAGCATTATGTGCCTCAAATGCTCTTGATACTTTCATGTTAGAAAGGATTTTAATCAAAGAAATTTTAATTCTATTATTCTGTAAAATAACATTTAATTAGTTTAAATGGACACTAATGCATAAAACTAATTTTTAATTCTATTAGACATTCTAAAATACAATTCAATTTCATTCAATTTTAAAAAAAGGTAAAATCGGACAGAACTTATGGGGTGACCTGATATTTTATCGACACCAAAATGATGAATGCGAATGCAGGCAGCGGCAGAATTTTAAACTGCGTTCGGAACAAAAATCAATTTGTCCGGTATGCTAATTGCTTTGCTATCTTGCTGACAATTAAAAGAGCATAGAATAATGGCTTGTATATTGGGCAGAGAACGATAAATTTCCTCTGGGTATATTTCTGCTTGAAAACGCAGCAAGTGGAACTTTTAATGATTCCAATATATTTCGATTTTATTTTGATCTTCAAGGCGTTTCCTATCGTTTTTAAGTGCGCAGTGCAATACAAAAAATGGCCAAAATCAGTATTTTCTTTTGGAGGGGGATTTGAATAATTCATAAATTTTCAAAAATATTTTTGCTTTATTCCCGAAAGTACAGGAGTCTCTCAGTGTGTTTTGTGGACGAAATCAATCAGGATGTTAGGAAGGACCCATAAAGTTTCGAAAGATTTTTAATAGAAAGTACCCTCTATCATTTGTCATGTTGTGTTGGAAAAGTTTCCGATCATGTGTGAATGGTTTTCACAACATATCAATACGTTGTTTCCAGGGAGGTACGACGAAGAAACCAAACACTTCCGGTAGCAAAATTGGGGTAAGCAATACGTTCCTACTGATGCTGACACATCCATATATTATTACGATTATGTAAATTTGAGAGATATGTTTCATAGTTACACCGGCGAATTTTTTCTCTAATAACCGCAATTGTGGTAGTATGTGAAGCCTTTGGAATAAGACTACAATTAAACTAAATTGACGATAAAACAAACAGCCTACCGTCCATGCCAAACCTGCTAAATTTTATTGTAGCATTACAGCATACTTTCATTGCTATTATTCTTGCCATCAGCCACATTAAGGTGCTGATACAGCGTATATTACATGATTTCTCACTCTCTTTCTCTCTCCCGTATTAATATGATATTGCAATGCACTAGGGGGAATATTAGAGCGATTTACAGTGACGTTGATGCGATAGATATGTAATACATGTCACCATTGCTTGTAATCTAAAATATACACTATCGCGTTCAGAGAATGCTTCCTTAAAAATGAAGTTCTATAAACTGGTGTTGTTACGATAATATTACAGAAAGTTTAACATGCGTTAAGTATAGCATATCGCAGTAATACATATGGACTTCAATAATCATAACACGCTGGCAATAGTATAAAAGAAAGAGTATAACCTATCAAAGTAATCACTAGATTTTTGTAGTTAAATTTAAAAGCATTCACATAACAATCAGCACCTGCGCAATAAGAAGCTGATCTCGCAATCCTTTGGTTCAGGCTGAAATCTCATACGCGGCAAATTACGCAAATGACCCATAGTACAAGCTAGGACTGACAAAAGCCTTGTGAGTGAACATTGTAACAGTTGTTAGATTGTTTATGCCCTGGTCAATAAGTGGTTCAGGGGAGAGAATCAAGACATAATAAGTACGAGTCGCAAATTTGAGCATTAGCTGCGACATGTTGGAGTAAAAGTCTTCACGTCGGTATTCTTGTATAACTGCAGTTTAAGG
>NC_043011.1:66878546-66971046 GCF_006345805.1 Octopus sinensis | reverse complement strand
ATTACAAAAGAACGCCATAAATCCAATTTATTAGGCTGTTGCACCGTTCCGACACATGTTACATCACTATTATAAAAGAAATTACAGCGTTATATCGTCAGAGATTGAGCAGTTATTGAGTCCAACGCTAAACTACGTAATAAAATATTCCATATTTATTTTCTTTGTTCTTTTCCGTAAGTAGCGAAATGATAACTATTTTTGAATTTTCATAAGTATTTGCGAGTGTTATATACATACATATATACATACATAAATACATACATACACAGATATATATATAAAGATATATACGATATAGTGTATATTTAAATACATGAGGAATCTACTTATAGGAATTCAATACGCTAGAAAGAACAGCTAGGTTCTATAACCACAAAATTAGGGATAAAATTCAACAGGAACGAAATGAAAAATGAAAAACATTTTACGATCTAGTTTCCTGGACCAATTGGTTTCTGATTTTAGTTTAGCGAGTCAAGGAACTCGCTAGGTGCAATCTTCTTCAGCAGGACCACCTAGGGTTAAATGTATACACACTGAGCGATGAAAACTACTTGTCCCGTATTTATACATCCTAACCTCTTCAAAATCTACTGCGCAGCCGCAGACCTTCGCCGGCATAATTTTCGGTTTTAAAAGTTGCCTTTTTTTATTGCTAGCGAAGGACTGCGGCAGCGCAGTAGATTTTGAAGAGGTTAGGACGTATACATACGGGACAAGTAGTTGTCATCGCCCAGCGTGTATACGTTTAACCCTAGGTGGTCCTGCTGAAGAAGATTGCACCTAGCGAGTTCCTTGACTCGCCAAACTAAAATCAGAGACCAATTGGTCCAGGAAACTAGACGGTAAAAAGTTTTTCATTTTTCATTTCGTTCCTGTTGAATTTTATCCCTAATTTTGTGTTTATAGAACCTAGCGTTCTTTCTAGCGTATTGAATTCCTATAAGTAGATTCCTCATGGAATTAAATATACACTATATCGTATAAGTAATATATAGTCTTTGCACTAAAAATTTTACACAATAGACTACTGGAAATGTAAATTTTAGTTAAATTCCATTTCCATTTAATATGATTATATTTATTATATAATATATATATATATATATATTATTATATATATATATATATATATATATACATATATATATTCATTTATAGTAGAGTAATTAATAGTAAATACTTGGTATGTTATTATATATTTGCAAAGATGAATACAAACGGTTTTCTGATCATTTTCCCACCTTAATAAGTAATTGTATATAAGTGGACAAAACGTTTGTCTTTTCCAAATTTTCTTCTCCCTAAACCCAAATCTTGCAATGTTCGCGATCGTTTTAGCGTTGTTAAGTAACCACTTGGTACAGATCAAACCATTTTCTGTGTTCTGGACGACATAAATTAGCAGAAGCTCAGTTCAGAAAGATTTTGTGCCCCACACTTCTGATGTTTAACTCTGATACCGCGAGATTTTCGAAAATAATCTACATCTATATTCTCGGTTTGTAATCGATAATGTTTTGAATCTGCTGGATGAATTGCGGTCTCCTTTTGTTGATATGATGTTTAGAATGTTCTATTTTATCAGCCGAATCATTTCGGCAAGAATCTTTCCCTTCCATTCATACCTGGTTTAAAAAATATTTCACAGTATTTAAAATGTTTACAATATCTAAATGACGTAAATTTAGATGTATTTTATGTCAGACCATGAACTCATGACATTGATACAAAGAGGAAAATATAATCTAAAATAATTTGAGGGCCAGTCCATATATAGGTTATATCCCCTATACAGATGTGTATATATATATATATATATATATATATATATATAACAAAAGCTGTTACTCAGAGTTTCACGTTCCCGTTCGTCGGAAAGTTTTGTTAACTGAGATTTTATTGAAAGATTTCATTGAAATATGCTCTCTGTTGAATAATGCCTGGCAGAATTTGGTAAAAAAGGTCGATGACTTTGTGAAGTCTACAGGGTTTTCCTCCATAAAACTCCGCGAACATGAAAAACTCAAATTAAATGAATTAAACCTGGCCATATTTTGATGTTTAATATTTTTTTCTAGTGGTAATCGTAAGCAATGATGAAGATATACATTTCCGGTTATTAACAAAATTAGATGACAGAAAATCTTATCAACATTCCAATGAAAATAATCAACAAATTAACGTAATCCCGTGTTATAGGAAAACAGGAGAACTTACTTAATATTATCCTGACAGTTTGACGTTCAGGATTATAATCTATAATAGCTACAGATTTGGGTTTATTTTCATTACAAATGGTCGAACGATGAGATATCGGGAACGAAAATATCAATTGAAAACTAGCTTACTTTCTCTGATTTGACCATCCGACATAAAAAAACCCATGTACAAGCCCACACATAGATGTCTTCGTAGATACATGCAATCATATATATATATATATATATATATATATATAATATATATATATATATATATATACACGTATACACACACGTATATATGTATATATAAATATTATATATATATATTATTTTCATATAAGCTTAAAGCTTATGGCGATTAAGGTACAATGACTAAGGACAATAGTCTAATAAAGGGTCATATAAGCCTTCTTTGTTTCTGTCGAGGGTTTATATGCCCCTTTATTACACTATTTTCCTTAGTCATTGCGCGAATATCGCCATAGGCTTTACGCTTATGTAAAAATACTATTATTATTATTTATATTGCAAAAACGGCACCGTATAAAAAACATTCGCGCCAAAAGCATATATATATATAATATGCACACATACATCACGTTATGCGAAGCAGTGCACGGTACAATTCGACCTGTGACAGGTAAAATATCTTCATCTATCAAATCTCCACGATATGAGACACAGCCGTTCGTCGAATGACATGATCACTTTGGTATTGACTTTTGCTCCTGAATGATCAACATTTCTGCTGCTATTTTTTGAATTTCGATGTTTATATTAATACTTCGAAATTCAAAGGTAATGTTTCTTTGATTCCAATGATATTATATCTGCCAAGTGCGCTGGTACATGCGAAGTAGTTTCAGCACTGGAGCGGAGCGTGGTGTGAATATATACTTGTGCCAATGTCCACTACTGGCTGCCAGATGTAGCGATGCTTTTGGGGGTCAGAGAGTGAGTAGATGTGCAATCTGCGAATGAATGAGCAGGTGTTTGCCTTCCATTAACACTACGAAGATTCATGAGACCAAAAGTACTTCGTAGCTTTTGAATGCCGGAATCTCAAACAGCAGTGAAAAAAATCAGGTTGGAAGGGATAGAAAGAAGAAGAAGGAGAGAAGAAAGAAGAAGAGAAAGAAGAAAAGAAAGAAGAAGAAAAGAAGAAGAAGAGAAGAAGAAGAAAAGAAAGAAGAAAGAAGAAGAAGAAAGAAGAAGAAGAAGAAGAAGAAGAAGAAGAAGAGTCTTTAAAATAAAACGGGGAGGTACGATTAAATATTTCAACATCGTTAATTATAAAAACCAAATATGCAAAGCCCTAATGCATGTTACTTTAAAAGTAATAATTAAGATTTCATATAAAGTAATTTGGAATGAAAACATTAATGACTTTTTATTAATAATGGTTGATCTTAATTGATTCTAAAGAGCATACATTTTGGCATATCTTAAATCAAATTTGGATGTTAAATATTCATCATTGCAGCTGTAAGATTCCAGTATTACAATGATTTTAATTTACGCATAAATGATATAAAATGATTCTATGCAAATATTTAAGGCGCAATAGAAATCTATATGACATCTGGTTGTCTCGCACATTGTACAAGTTCTTTCTTTCCTAATGGAGTATTTTTTTTATTTTGATAAAAGAACTAGGTGGAACGATAATATATATTGTAGAACGTTTTAAACAATTATCCAAATAAAGTAGGAAAATAAAAATTGCTTAATATTTTCAATTGATGTCCAACTTGCCAATCAATCTACACGAATACCACACAAATATCTATAGAACTAAGTGCGGCGGAAAAGAGAGAACACAGTAATGAAAAGAAAATATACATTGTAGAAGAACTATTAATAAAATCTCAAAAATGTCTGTCTGTACCGTGTCAGCGACTTGATCGTAAATCAGCAGAGAAAAATTGATACGCATAATACTATTAAATTTAAATTTACGATTTCTATTTAATTAAATGGCTCTTTCAAATTATATTTATATTACGGTGTATATACATACATAAATGCATTATACACACGTGTGTACGTAGATATACATATACGCAGATATACACACACACATACAAACACAAACGCAATTTTCAGGTGGAAGGACTTAACCACCTAGTACTAAATAAAGATTTACAGTTAGTCGATGAGCAATATATTATGATAAATACTATTAATTAGTACTGTGAACATAATTATTAAAATTACTATGATTATTTTCAACCTTATGTCCGTCGAAAACCTATTGAACGTTGGAAGCAGAAACAGCTGTTAAATGGGATGCAGTCTATTTGGATTGAATTAACAAATAATAATTGATGTAATTCAATTTTTGTTCATCAATATTTCTCCATTTTCTGTTTTCTTAAAATTTTGATTTATAAATTTATAAACTCATTTTTATCCTTGTTGTTACTTATGATTTATTAGCATAATACGCTTGCATATGTATGCCTACGGATAAATATAGGTAATAAGCCGGTAGTTTAATGGATACTTCTATCTTTTAGACGGTTATTTTACCTCTAACTCAGCTAACCTTATATACATATATATATATATATATATACACACATATATACATATATATATATACATATATATTTACATATATATATACACACACCATACACACACACACACACAATACCATATACACATATATATATATAATATATATATATATATATGTGTGTGTGTGTGCTTTCACTTTTTATCTTTTACTTGTTCCAGTCACTAGAATGCGGTCGTGCTGCAGGTTCCGTCTAGAAGAATTTTAAGTCGACCGAATCGACCACAGTAATTATTCTGTTTTCCTTAAAACTCGTACTTATGTTATGGGAACTTATATACGCCAACACCATTTGTGAAGTGGTGGCCGGGAAAGGGGACACAAAGATACACGCGCACACACAGACGCATGCTCGCACACACATACCCACATACATATACTACGGGTTTCATTCAGTTTCCGTCTACCAAATCCATTCTCGCAGAGATGCTAGACCTGAAAACACGCGGTTCGAAAGCCTACTTCTTAGCACAGAGCCACGCCTGTTCCTATAAGAAACGAGCCATCCTTGATCTTTTCAAGCCATGAAATGAAGTGTTTTACTCAAAACACAGTGATCTGTCCACGTATTGAAACCGCTGTCGTACGCTTACGAATCTATACCCTTATCTTATATATATATATATGTATGTAATACTGACGTATTTCACTATGTACGTATACACACATGTTCTTTTTAAACGTAAAATTATTTTACATTGTGCGACGGTGAGTGTAAAATGTTCAGTCATTCGCTAGGATCTAAACACAAAATGAAGAAAAAGGATGGTTTATTTCAATTTGCAAAAATATGTATCAATAAAACAGACATAGCATATACATCAGCTGATAACGTACCAACTACTATTCATAAAAATAACAATTCAAGTACTACCACATGTCATATATGAAATTTATATGTCGTGTTGTTCGGTTTAAACAGGTGTTACACAATTCTTAATTATATATAAGTAAAAGATACGTGTACGTTGTCACAATATGAAGAGGAGTTGAATTCAAAGCGAAAAATCAAGATGAAATATTTTATATTTCTTTTGCTTCTCACTGTTGGTAAGTAGCCATACGAGGATTAAATCTGAATGTTCTTTACTCTTTTTCATTTGTTGCATGGAATATCGAGACAGTTGCAGTAACAAATAAACATATCCAATCTGTCACTTGATTTTAGTCCTGGTTTCCACACACAAACATACACACACACACACACACACATATATATAAATACACACACACACATATATATATAAATACACACACACATAAGAGCGCGCACGCATAAAAAAAACAAACGCAGGGACAACGCGCACACACATACACCACACACACAATATATATATATATACGTATATATGCATATATACATATAAATATATATGTTCATGTATATACATACATATCTATCTGAATATATATAAGAATATATATGCATATGTGTACATATACATATATACATATATATATATATATATATATCAATATATATATATATATATATATAATATATATATATATATATATATATATATATAAATATTCATAAACATATATATATACATACACGTATACTTATCTATCTATCTATCTCTGTCTATATATCTTTATATATATATGTATATATATATATATCTATATATATAGGGGGTTTATGAGATGTAACGTCAATAAGACCCAAAGGTATCAGGTAATGATGAGTAAATATGCATAGACTAATAGACTATAGTTAAGCTCCAGGTTCGGTGATATACATATATTAATATACACAGAATACTTTCTAAAGATTTCCGTCCACATACCCGCATAGAATGTCTGATGGATCAGCATTGTTTTTATTGAAATGCATTCTATTTTCAAAAAGTAATCTACAGACACAATTTGAATTTTTTAAAGGTATTTTTTTCAAATCAATCTGCTCTCTGGTGCTCCTCCAGTTGCTAACCTGAAGCACTGAAATGCCAAAAAAAAAGATAAAAAGAAAGAAAAAACATTGTTATGCATTTCTGCGTATTACCTTTCAACGACTATTCTTAATTCATGCAACAAATAATTTTGTGAGCATGGAAAGTGTTTGCTAAATATAGACAATGTAAATTCCGTACGCGGGAAAGCTGTACGAACATAGAAACTTTGAATACTTATATTTATCAATGGAAAATATTGCCAGCAGGCGATACTCACCAAGAGATTAGTGACCTGAGGTCCTATAATGTAGTTGATATAATTTGTCTAAACCATCTATCAAGGTAGCCCTTATACTACTATGGTAGTGCGGTGGTATTCGAAGTTTGTTGAAGTAAACGACACTAAATCAATATACACTCCAACGCCTGCTATGGTTCATATATATATATATATATATATATATATATATATATATAGAGAGGAGAGAGAGAGAGAGGGGGAGCGAGAAAGGGGGAAATGATGTGAGCTTTTCCTTTGATTATAACAATTTATAATTGTTTGACTTGAACTTGATCTTTCTGACTATATAAATATATTATGCAATGTTTTGAAAGTATGTTCCTCAAAACTGCTTCTCTTGATCAGAAATCATTGATATAATTTGTAGCTTTTCTGTAGTAAAAATCTCTCAGTTAGAGTGAATTGTACATGTCAGAGAGACAGAGACACTTTCATTGGATGAACTTTATAGGGCAAACTGAAATATTTATACGCAAATGAACTTAGAATTATTAACACACGCATAACACCTCCCGCGCACACACATGCATACAGGGTGTGGTGATCAAATTGTCCCTAAATTACGCAAAAACGAAAATATCACTGACATCTCATTTTAACAGATATATTTACCAAAATTACAAAAAAATATATTGAAATACTAAAGAGTAAATTCATTCAATGAAATCGCCATTAATTTCAGTCACAGCTTTCAGATGACTTCGGAAACTCCTGCAACATTTCTGGAAACACTCTTTGATTAAGTCGGTCAATAATCTTTGCCTTTATCTTTGGTTTATCTTTGGTTACAAGGAGTTTTATTGGTTTCTCGCTCAACTGTACCCCACATATGATGATCAAATGGGTTGCGGTCTGGAACGTTAGGTGGCTAGATTTTAGGAGCGATGTGATCGCAGAAATTGTTCGACAGACATAACTGGGTTCTGCTATTACCTTCAAGCTCTTGATGAAGGCATCCGTGTTGAATCGGAGACCACGTGGGAAGATGAATGGAGGCATAACGTCACCATCACTAGTGATCACTCGAAACGCCATAATATTGACTAAAAGTTTAATTTTTATCACAATCGGTTCATGTTTTAGGAACATTGTAAGGCAACGGTTGTTTTGTATGCTCACCATCTGGTCCTGGTAGAAATTTTTCTCGTTGGAGAGATTCCAAAGCATGCTTTGTTGGAGGGGACACTTGAGTTTGTTCCAAAGCTTCGTAGCGCGTTTTGTTTCTTCTGTTTCATGACCCTTTCGCCCTTGATGGCCCTCTCGCCCTTTATGGCCCTTTCGAATCTTGTATAAGGAATATGGAATATCTTCATACACTACCTGCCTGATAAGAAACTCAGACAATCAATCCCATGTCCCTAACCGATGGACCTAATTGACATGGAGGGATCGTTATTAATCATTTCCCGGATCTTACCAATAAATTCAGGAGTTCTTTTCTTATGAGAACGTTCATAGTCAGTTTTCCGATCTGCCGTTCCTTCGTATTCCCAATTAGACACATCCATTTCATTACGAATCCTCTGCACTGTCCTCAGATTGACACACAAACCCTATTGGAGTATCCGCTGAGAATGACACACACACACACACACACACACACACACACACACACACACACACACCACACATATTATATATATATATTATATATATATATATATATATTATATAGTGATACTTATAACCATTGCATGCCATCTAACGGTAGCTCTTGTTGGTTTCTACTCATAATTTCCTTCGGGTATTTTGTTTCATATTGGACAGATGGTAATAGCTTCCTATTTCTACAGTGACACGTTGACACCGTTAGATGAATACGTGAACGGCTGCACAGCTTTTGTATAAATTGATTGTAAATCAATTGTGTAGGTTCATGTTGTCAAATTTTAGCACTGTTTTCAATATAGTAAAATTCATCTGCTAAGGTGGGATGTAGAATGTGGGGTAACATTTTGAGGCAAGAGTGAGTCTAAACTAAGATGTAATGGAGAATGCTAGAACATTTGCAGGTCACCAGTACCGAGACATGTTGTGGTGACTGTTTGCCGAAGAATTAATTGTTTAAGCAATAGATCAACGTCAAATTTCAGCTTTGTTTAGTATAGTGATGCAGATGATTCATTTCCAAGTTTCTGGGATCAATATAACCTATGTTAATCTAAAATAAGTTAACATAAATTTGTTATTCGAACAGTAAATTTGGATGCGTGTTTGATTTTATTACGGCACACTTAGTATCATTACAGAGCAACTCCTGCGCCTAATATGTCAATCTGATTAAAAATTATTTTTTATTTATTTACCCAGATGTGAATAGCCCTGCATTTAAATTGATGTAATGATAGCATTGTTTAATTACATGGAGCAGCTTGAAACGGTCGTAGTACTGCATCACCTCTTTATATCTTGTTGCTTAATTTGATCGTATTCGCCTTAGTTTGAGTTGTCCGGATCACACCGCACTAATTTGGTGTTCCAACTTAAGCATCTAATTCAAATAGATCTCAATATATATATATATATACGGGATGGGGAAGCAAAATTTACAATGAACGATAAGTTGTTTTTTTTCTCAGCAAGCACTAAGACAATTGTTTTGAAACCTAGCATATATTGATGTCGTAATCATACCTAACACTATTATCGTTACCTTTTCAGAAACATTTACCCATATGAGTAATCAGGAAAGCAAATGTCAAAGAGTGTGTGATTTGGTGAATGCACTCGTCACACTAAAGGAGATTTCAAGGATAGTTGGAGTGTCCATAAAGACTGTTTATAATGTAAAGAATAGAATGACTATGAGCAAAACTATTATGAGGAGGTCTGGAAGTGGAGGAATCAACAAATAAGTACCAAAGCTTTTATTAAAGCTCTGAAATCCAAATTCCTAAAGGATCCAACCAAATCCATGAGAAAAATGGCAACTGAACTTGAGGTAGTCAACGAGACCATTAGAAGCAGTAATATATGATTTGAGGTTAAAATCGTACACAAGAACACCAAAACACTTGTTGACAACAGCTATGATGGAAAAGAGATTGGAAAGGTGCAAGAAAATTATTACATGGTTCAAGAAAAAGTCCTCCATTGTAACGATCTTTTTAGATGAGAAGATCTTCAGTTCAATGCTGTTCTGAACCGCAGAAAGGATAGATTTATTGTAAAATCAACAGCTGAGGTTAAGGGGACATTCAAAACAAATCATCCTGCTCAAGTTATGGCTTTTGGTGTTGTTGGTTTCCGATAAAAAGAAAGTGCGTATAAATTTCTACAAAGCTTATGAAAAGATCAATGTTAATACTTACTACAAGACTCTGATATACCAGGTATTGCCATGGCTTAAAGCAAACTACCCAGATGGCAATTATATATGGACACAGGATGGTGCTCCAGCCCACACAGCTAGAAAAATACAAGATTTCTGCAAATCCAACTTTAGCAATTTTTGGGAATCCTGTTTATGGCCACCTTCTAGCCCAGATCTAAACCCTCTGGATTATGCTATTTGGGGCGTTTTAGAACATGCTACCAATAGAACATCACACAGTAATGTCGACTCTCTTAAATATACTATTAAAGAAGAATGGGAGACTTTGTCTCCCAAATATTTGAGGAACACTTGCACAAGATCCAGGAAGCGTGTGATGGCAGTAATTGAGAAAGAAGGACACAGAATAAAAACATTTTCTGTTATGTAAATTTTCTTGTGGCAAATAATTCTCATGACTTTCAATAAACTGATTAGTCATACAATGACTTTCAATCCCTGCCTCAAAATATTGTAAATTTTGCTTCCCCACCCTGTATATCTTCTTTTCCCCGTCTGTCTTGATAGACAATGGGTCGCGCCAAGGGTGGGGCCTACTTTGATGATGAGCAGCGTCTGCTGTGACTGAACAGTCCAATTCTAGAGTGGCAGTCCATGGTACAGTTGCTGCACACGAACATCGATGGGTACGTGTGGGGTGTTGCTGCAGTTGTCCTCCTCCTGTCCCGCCTGTCCGACCACAGCTGTGCTCTCCTTTCCTCAGCCATGGACACGCCTTTCCTCACTGTCCGACGCCAGGCAGAGCGGTCAGCAGTTGTTACCTCCCACGTGTCCACACAGATGTTGGCAGTCCTCAGGTCACGCTTGCACACATCCCTGTATCGTAGGTGGACGTCCTTGGGTCGGGATCCCGTGGTGAGTTCGCTGTACAGGATGTCTTTAGGCATGCGACGTCCTGGCCCATGATCTCTGACTTTTTCAGGTCGATGGTAAGGCCGAACTCTTGGCAGGCATCCGCTAGGGGGCTGACCAGCCTCTGGAGACCCGGCTGGTTGTGTGATGTTAGGGCGGCATCGTCAGCAAAGAGGATCTCTCTGATCAGCACCTGACGGTCTTTGGTCTTAGCTCTGAGGCGCGCAAGATTGAACAACCCACCATCAGCCCTGGTGTGGAGGAACACTCCGTCGTCGGACGTTCTGAAGGCATAGGACCCTGTATATATACACTATATAAATGCGAATATATGCAGCTAGGCATAAACCGAATTTAATTCGCGAAATGTGCGTCACAATGTACGAAACATAACTCAACTTCTAGATCGACAACTCTCTTGCAGTCTTTCTCTAATTCCCTGTCTTCCCCTCCTTCTATCTATCTGTCTTTCACTTATACACCACACTCTTGATTACGCTGTCTCTGCGCATATGTATTGTGTCGTTGGAATGCTTCGTATTCTAAATTTTACTTTCATTTTATCACACCTATCCTGTACAAATAGATATTCAAATAGATATTCAAAATGTTAAAATTAGGGTGATAGGGTGATAGGGTGATAGGGTGTTCTAAAAATGTTTTGTGAAAAATAATCTGTTTTCATAGAATAGTAACTTTGCTTTTTCTAACCGCCCCTCTTGGGGCAGGATGGGCGATCAGAAATTTCAATTACTTTTATTTTTTTATTTTTGCTTTGCTTAAATCCCGACAATTAATCACTGCACCATCATTCGCTAAAATGAGTTTTGGGGGGCAAAATATTAAAAACATATCAATACATATGAGAAAGAAATGAGAAAGGTATCAGGTGTTGTTGGATTTACTAAAAAAAACAGCTAATTCGACCTTAAATCACACACTTATTAGTTTGAGAATTATTTAAAAATTATGAGAAACAATTTGCAGATTGGACCATTGTGAAATACCCTGAAAAAAGTTCTACCCAACACGGAACATTTTGAAACGTTAACCTCATACGCATAACTTCGCAAAATCAGGCCAACAACCGCCATATGCCTCTCCTCTTAGTAATAGGAATTGAACATAAACGGAAATTATGGTTTTGTTTTGCAGCATAAACTCAGTGTCGTAAAAATAATTTCAGAATTTCAAATACATTTTCAAATTTTTAGATGTTGCGTTGTCAATTCAATGCAGTCAAGAGGCCTCATCGAAGTGTGCGTCAAGCTATCCAGCAATTGATTCGACAACGAAATTCTGCAAGTATGTACGATCGTACTGCTACTCTTGGTGTTACGGGTAGTATTAATCGAGTAATTTTATGGCAGATGTTTGTTGTTGTAAAGCTTGTATTGTTTTCAATATGATCGATATAATTAAATAGTATTCAGTCGATGAAACTGACTATAACTTTTTATCCGTTTACAATTGTTGAGACATTATATTAGTATGGTTTAAACTAAACTAGTTTGAACAAAGCGTATTGGGCCACTCGAACGGTATTTTGGTTGTTTACATACCCATGTCAATAAGTGAAATGACCCCACAGAATGTGTTAGGCAGCACTCACTTAAATGTGAATCATAGCACGTATTTTTTATTTATATTGAAACGAAATTTCACTAGGTTTGTTTCCACAACTTCAAAAGTCCAATGCCTGGATAATATATCTGGCTGAAATAATGTTCTTTCTTGCGGTGTTGCCTATTGTTACTAAACTACGTGTTTGACAGTTTATATTTTTGAAATACCCGAGTATTGCATTTGATCTTGCTACTTATGATTCACCCACAGAAAAAGAGAGTTTCAGCCCGGAATAGAGTTGATATTAGAGGAAATTAGAGGGTAGAATTATAAACAAAGCAAAAACGCTGAATGTATAACATTTAATCATGTTTTTGAGTTCAAATGTCCACTGGGGTCAACTTTGCCTTTCATAATTTCGGAGTCGATAAATTAAGTACCAGTTACGTACTGAGGTTGAGCTAATCGACTGGCATCCTTCCCCGCCAAATTTCAGTCCTTGTACTTAGATCAGAAGAGAACATTCAATCATATTTTCATCTTTCAGAGAGTACAAGAAGTTTGAAGCATGTACGAAAGAATTAGGCAGATATTGTAGAAGATTTTTTGACTTTGTTCATTTCCATAAGTGTGTGGTAAGTCATTTGCATCAATCCTATTTGTTTAATTTCTTTTACACTTCCCGTCTTAACTAAAATAGAAACGATTGTTTGAGAAAGAATAGTTTCATTGTAGAAAGATAAGATCACATGAACCGCTCTAAAATACACCTTTGAAGGAATAATCGAGTAAAGAAAGTATTTGTTAATTAGTTACGTTTCTTTTTTTTTAAATAGAAAATAATACAAAATAGAACTTGCCGACAATGACGTAACAAGATCAATCATAGATGCAGCTACCATGCTTGCAGTATTTCATCTAATAGTCTCTGTGCATGACGATGAACAGTTGCATGGTTTGAACTATGCTTTTTTGCCAACTTTTCAATTCTTCAATTCGTCCTGTTCGATCTTCATCTTCAAGCCTGAAATTTCCACTTCTGAATTTTGCAAAAAATCTGCTGGAAGATTTTTCATTCAAGCATTCTTTCCCATAATCTGCGTGTAAATTTCTCCGGCGGCAGAGTTCCCTTTTTTGTACCCATAAAGCATTATGTGCCTCAAATGCTCTTGATACTTTCATGTTAGAAAGGATTTTAATCAAAGAAATTTTAATTCTATTATTCTGTAAAATAACATTTAATTAGTTTAAATGGACACTAATGCATAAAACTAATTTTTAATTCTATTAGACATTCTAAAATACAATTCAATTTCATTCAATTTTAAAAAAGGTAAAATCGGACAGAACTTATGGGGTGACCTGATATTTTATCGACACCAAAATGATGAATGCGAATGCAGGCAGCGGCAGAATTTTAAACTGCGTTCGGAACAAAAATCATTTTGTCCGGTATGCTAATTGCTTTGCTATCTTGCTGACAATTAAAAGAGCATAGAATAATGGCTTGTATATTGGGCAGAGAACGATAAATTTCCTCTGGGTATATTTCTGCTTGAAAACGCAGCAAGTGGGGATTTTAATGATTCCAATATATTTTGATTTTATTTTGATCTTAAAGGCGTTTCCTATCGTTTTTAAGTGCGCAGTGCAATACAAAAAATGGCCAAAATCAGTATTTTCTGTTGGAGGGGGATTTGAATAATTCATAAATTTTCAAAAATATTTTTGCTTTATTCCCGAAAGTACAGGAGCCTCTCAGTGTGTTTTGTGGACGAAATCAATCAGGATGTTGGGAAGGCCCATAAAGTTTCGAAAGATTTTTAATAGAAAGTACCCTCTATCATTTGTCATGTTGTGTTGGAAAAGTTTCTGATGATGTGTGAATGGTTTTCACAACATATCAATACTTTGTTTCCAGGCAGGTACGACGAAGAAACCAAAAACTTCCGGTAGCAGAATTGGGGTAAGCAATACATTCCTACTGATGCTGACACATCCATATATTATTACGATTATGTAAATTTGAGAGATATGTTTCATAGTTACACCGGCGAATTTTTTCTCTAATAACCGCAATTGTGGTAGTATGTGAAGCCTTTGGAATAAGACTACAATTAAACTAAATTGACGATAAAACAAACAGCCTACCGTCCATGCCAAACCTGCTAAATTTTATTGTAGCATTACAGCATACTTTCATTGCTATTATTCTTGCCATCAGCCACATTAAGGTGCTGATACAGCGTATATTACATGATTTCTCACTCTCTTTCTCTCTCCCGTATTAATATGATATTGCAATGCACTAGGGGGAATATTAGAGCGATTTACAGTGACGTTGATGCGATAGATATGTAATACATGTCACCATTGCTTGTAATCTAAAATATACACTATCGCGTTCAGAGAATGCTTTCTTAAAAATGAAGTTCTATAAACTGGTGTTGTTACGATAATATTACAGAAAGTTTAACATGCGTTAAGTATAGCATATCGCAGTAATACATATGGACTTCAATAATCATAACACGCTGGCAATAGTATAAAAGAAAGGGTATAACCTATCAAAGTAATCACTAGATTTTTGTAGTTAAATTTAAAAGCATTCACATAAAAATCAGCACCTGCGCAATAAGAAGCTGATCTCGCAATCCTTTGGTTCAGGCTGAAATCTCATACGCGGCAAATTACGCAAATGACCCATAGTACAAGCTAGGACTGACAAAAGCCTTGTGAGTGAACATTGTAACAGTTGTTAGATTGTTTATGCCCTGGTCAATAAGTGGTTCAGGGGAGAGAATCAAGACATAATAAGTACGAGTCGCAAATTTGAGCATTAGCTGCGACATGTTGGAGTAAAAGTCTTCACGTCGGTATTCTTGTATAACTGCAGTTTAAGGATTGAAACTAGTGAAGCGTAGAAAAGTATAATGAGATGTCGTTCGTTGACTGGCTAATACCATTTAAAATTGTGAAGCATGAAAGTACTAGCAGAAAAAAAAAACGAAATCTGCTTTCTTTTTTGTTTATATTAAATGTTCGTCAATATATATAAATATATTTTTCTGCTCTTTACAGGGGAACATCGAATCAGTATTCGTTCCTGCGATTGTAACTCTAATACTCATACAAATATGAATAAATATTATGCAAATACAGCAGAAATTTGTATTGTTGTCAAAGTATTTCCAACCATTAGTTCCGAAAATATTAGATACTTATTTTAAAAGAAGTCAGCTTCAGTTTTCATTCCTACTATATTTTATCAAAATATTACATAACGTTATACAATGTATGGAGTGCATGCAACATTTAGAGTAAAGTCTGGCTGTGAGCATCCATCTAACTGTTTCCATGTCAAAGTTCTTAATTTTCAATACATACATACATACATACATACATACATACATATATATATTATATATAATATATATATAATATATATATATATATATATATATATATATATATATATATATATATATATATAAGTTATGTGAAATAGAAATGAATAATCTTGTGGTAGATTAATCAAAAGTTTAACCGATACCTTGGTAGCAAAAATCACAGCAGTAAACAGCACGGTTGGAGGTACAACCATATGGTGTTGCAACCGTGCGTTGGTGCGGATAATTGAAATTAAAATATTATTGGTGAATTGAAGAAATGGAGCTGAACGCAGATGTAACAGAAATCGTTTTATTTCATTCTACACGTGTTTCGAAAGGCACAATTTACCAAAATCCGATTGAATAATGGGACCATATTGTGTCTTTCTCTTCAGGAAGAAATAGGAAATCCGTTGGAAAAAACAAAAACAGAACAGAGGCGGAGCAAAACAAATCGAACTAGGCTCCTAAGAGCCCATGGCGAAACTGTTTATCAGTGTATGTTGAGAACCGGTGGCTGAAGAATTTAACGGGTCAGGCATCGGTCAATCATGTTGATGAGGGTGTGTAGAATAAAGTTCTGAATGTTTAAGGAATATTGGATGTTTTATAAGGGGCGAGAAAAATCTACTTAGAGACGTGTGTGTGTATACTGTTCTATATATGTGTGTGCTGGCGTAGGGGTAGAAAACATTTTTTGTGTACGTGTGTGCGTTTGATCGTTCAGCTGTCAGTGGCTACTGCAGTGAGAACCGTTGGGTGGCAGAAAAAAAAATATATATTAAGTTTTATGTGTGTGTGTGTTCATCTAAGCCTGCCTTGTCAAGGAAACCCCCCGTTGTGAAAAAACCAAGCCCCGTTTATCTTACAGGAGTAATTCCCCTTGCAGTGGTTAATCGTAGATATCTTAAGGCTATTTCAGAATTTGTTACCAAGGGCTATGGGTGCCGGTATTATTTATAAACGCTATTTAAAAGCCAGATAAGTGTAACGCCGCCAATGGGGGCATCGAAAAGCCGACTGTAAAAGCCGTTTACCATCCGGCCTCTGGCAAACAAAATATGGAAGAGTTCGGAGACACAAAGGTTGCACTGCCTTCTGCCCCTATCAAATGGGAGGGCCACCGACAAAATTGACCATTCCAGCCTGTAGCTTAAGTTCGTATCCTTCAGTCGCCATATTAGCTTACTGAGTCCCGTGGTCTGGCGCTTGTTCATGTCCCGAAAAGTTGCGTAATGGTTGGAGACTCGCAAAGACAATCTTGAGGATGAGGCCCCTACATAAGTGAAGACATCTGAGTCCGTGTAAACCTTGCATTGGTAGACGGCGTTTTTGATCTTGGAGTTTGCCGACGTGAATCTTATTCTGCTAGGATTAGTTTCTGAAATTAGAACTGCGTTCCTGTCACTATATTCGTTCCGAGTCCTGCAGCCGCTTACTACTCTATTTTTCCACTACGTCACTATTATCTATAGGAATAACCCCTGATTCTCCACTATCTATCAGAGTGCTGTCATTGCTAGTGCCCGTGGTGCTACTATTGCGGGAAATGATGCTGGGGATGCTATTGGGGCTCTCTTCCCTACTCCCATTGTTACCGTCAACCACAACACCCCTATTTATAACTATACCCCTAGTGGGTACTCCCTGGCTGGAGCTGAGATTATGTGTCACTGTACTGGCTCTCATATCATTGTTACTACTATAATTATTCCTACTGAGCATTAAACCGGGAGCGGAAGAGGCTGTGCCTCCGGAAAAAGGTGATAGGGTCTTAGTAAGTAGCCTATTATTATGGGAGGCGATTACCTGGGCCATGGTTTTTAGTGTTGGAGAAAGCTATCCTAACTTTATGCGAGTTAACCGTGAAGTAATATTTGGAATTTCTGGGGAAGTTATTGGCGATGGCTTGTCTAAACATGAGGGGGAGGTTAGTTCTAATCTGCTTACCAAAGGGGATTACAAACCATATATGCTTATTCCTATCAGTGTGATGGGTCGGGACGCCAGCTCTCGCATTCGGGTGGGTGATTCTCGGATGAATAACGAATCTTGGGTTAGTGTACTTACTGATTATCCCGATATCAGATCTAGCAGGGCATATGAGTCTTAGCGCTGGGTTGGTGTGGAAGTTCGGTTTATGGTCCTTCACTATAAATCTGGGTTGCTTAGGGCTAAGCGGCTGAGTTCTCATTTGAATTCGGTGTTTAAATATTATTTCCTTAAACTCAGCCGCTTAGCCCTAAGCAACCCAGATTTATAGTGAAGGACCATAAACGAACTTCCACACCAACCCAGCGCTAAGACTCATATGCCCTGCTAGATCTGATATCGGGATAATCAGTAAGTACATTTTAGATAAATATATCCCTAGTTTAGTAAACAAGCTGAAGCTCAGCCTCTGGGCCAACTCCTCGCAGGTAGTGAAGTGGTTCTCTTCCATCCCCAATAAGAACCGTACTAGGTTCATTCAGTTTGATATCGCCAGCTTCTACCCCTCGATTAACCCTAGTGTGCTAAATAAGGCCCTCTGGCATGCTCACAACAAGGCTGGCCTCACCAGAGAAGAGATAGATATCATTTTAGTTGCCAGGAAATCGTTTATTAAGTTTGATAATAAGTTGTGGATCCGTAAAGATACTCCCAATGAATTTGATGTGCCTATGAGTAGTTCGGATAGTGCGCAGATAGCCGATTTGGTCGGAATATATATTCTCTACGAATTGTCCGACCAATTCCCGGAGATCGCGGGCGGCCTGTATCGTGACGATTGTCTGTTTTACCTGCAAAACACCACGAACAGAATAGTGCAGAAAACTAAGAGCAGGTTAGCTAGGTTTTTTAATAGAATGGGCATGAGTATAGTTTTTGATAATGAGACGCAAATTTGAGCATTAGCTGCGACATGTTGGAGTAAAAGTCTTCACGTCGGTATTCTTGTATAACTGCAGTTTAAGGATTGAAACTAGTGAAGCGTAGAAAAGTATAATGAGATGTCGTTCGTTGACTGGCTAATACCATTTAAAATTGTGAAGCATGAAAGTACTAGCAGAAAAAAAAACGAAAACTGCTTTCTTTTTTGTTTATATTAAAAGTTCGTCAATATATATAAATATATTTTTCTGCTCTTTACAGGGGAACGTCGAATCAGTATTCGTTCCTGCGATTGTAACTCTAATACTCATACAAATATAAATAAATATTATGCAAATACAGCAGATATTTGTATTGTTGTGAAAGTATTTCCAACCATTAGTTCCGAAAATATTAAATACTTATTTTAAAAGAAGTCAGCTTCAGTTTTTCATTCCTGCTATATTTTATCAAAATATTACATAACGCTATACAAAGTATGGAGTGCATGCAACCTTTAGAGTAAAGCATGGCTGTGAGCATCCATCTATTTGTTTCCATGTCAAAGTTCTTAATTTTCAATACATACATACATACATACATACATACATATATATATATATACTTATAAAAATTCAAACATGAAAAATTGAATTATACCATTTAGAAAAATTACATATTATAGAAAGATTAAATATAAGATAATCATATAACAATGTTATATATACCAAATATATATATTTTATTTATTATTTTGCATATTACTTAATCATTGTTCTATGATTTATCTTTCTATAGTATGTAATTTTTCTAAATGGTATAATTTAAAATTTCATTATTGAATCGATAAAAGGTGTTTTTTGTCGAATTCATATATATATATATATATATATATATATATTATATATATATATATATATATATATATTATATTTTGTGAAATTTGATTTAGTATTTCAAAATTGAATTTTTCCTGGTAAGTTTGGAAATATTCCCTCATATTATTATTGTTTTTATTATTGTTGTTATTATTATTATTATTATTATTATTATTATTATTATTATTATTATTATATTATTATATATATATATATATATATATATATATATATATATAATATTACATTAGAGATAAAACCACTATTAGGCAAATCATACAATGAAAAGCTTAAGCCAAAGCATAAGATTAATTAATTAATATTATTTTAAATATATATCAAAATTATTAAAAAAAGATAATTAGTATAACACTACGATCGTTTCATATCTTATGTATTGGCTTAAGTATGTCATTGTATGATTTGCCTGATAGTGGGTTTATCTCTAATTTAAAATAATATAATATTTTACTATAAAATTGGATTCAATCCTCAATCTTATTTTTCCCTGTAAGTTTGGATTTATTCCCTAATATTTTATTATATATATATATATATATATATATATATATATAGATATATATATATATATATATTATATATATATATATATATTGTTGTGCCTCGGGTGGCGTGAGACATTCTCTATTAATGTCTTAGTACTTAATACACTCAGTTACTTCAAGAAGAGGTTGCAAGAAGCAAGGACAATTTAGAAAATAAAGAAGTAAATGAGTGGAAATGGAAGCGGCGAGTGTGTTAATAAAACATTAAAACTGAATGACTCTCTCCAGACACAACGATATATGCTTCAACACAGGAATTCACATAAAGAAACACTGTTCAAATAAACGAATACAGCTAAGGGAGAGCAAGAGAACGGGTTTAAGGAATGTGTATAATTAACACTTGGTAAAAATAAGGAGTTGACATTTCGTGCTGAGCACTTTGTCGGAAAGGAGTAGAAAAGTCCAAATAAGGAAAAGAAATCGCTAATAGTACGTGTGTAGTTACATTGCTGGTGTAGCCGGAAGATATATATATATATATATATATAATATATAATATATATAAGTGTGTGTGTGTGTGCGTGTGTGTGTGTGTGTGTACAATGTTCTTGTGTTAAGGGAAAGTATGTTTGTGACCTATTTCCCCTGAGAAAAGCAGATACACATCCGTCACGATATATCTTATGGTGAAAGTTGTACATCCCCCGCATCTACACATTTCGCCGCCTCTACGCTTCCGAGGAGACTTTCTATCGCTTTAACCGTTCTCTGTGTGAAATAGGAAAGTAAAGTAAGTGCGGACAGACTGAAAGCTCTTGCTTTAACTAACATGCAGTCATTAGACCGCTATCTCAGATGATATTCAGGATAACTTTGGAATCCCCGAACGTATTAGTGATTTTCAGACAATTAAATTCCCAACGAAATATAGCTGTGAAAAGAGCAGAGAAATACTGTATGTTTACTCTTACCCGAGTTAAATATGTTGCCAGCAGACGTCTATGAGGTTTGAAAGGCTGACACCCCAACAACCTCCAATACCTGATAGCCGCTCGACCATTTTGAAGCTTAGAAATTTACAGGCAAAATTAAGATAGTTACTTTAAACTTTTAAACAATTCATCAAACGTACGTAATGATGTAGACAATTTTCTCTAAATCAACAAATACGTCTGAAATATTACAAAAGAACGCCATAAATCCAATTTATTAGGCTGTTGCACCGTTCCGACACATGTTACATCACTATTATAAAAGAAATTACAGCGTTATATCGTCAGAGATTGAGCAGTTATTGAGTCCAACGCTAAACTACGTATAAAATATTCCATATTTTTTCTTTGTTCTTTTCCGTAAGTAGCGAAATGATAACTATTTTTGAATTTTCATAAGTATTTGCGAGTGTTATATACATACATATATACATACATAAATACATACATACACAGATATATATATATAAAGATATATACGATATAGTGTATATTTAAATACATGAGGAATCTACTTATAGGAATTCAATACGCTAGAAAGAACAGCTAGGTTCTATAACCACAAAATTAGGGATAAACCTCAACAAGAACGAAATGAAAAATGAAAAACATTTTACGATCTAATTTCCTGGACCAATTGGTTTCTGATTTTAGCTTAGCGAGTCAAGGAACTCGCTAGGTGCAATCTTCTTCAGCAGGACCACCTAGGGTTAAACGTATACACACTTGGCGATAAAACTACTTGTCCCGTATTTAGACATCCTAACCTCTTCAAAATCTACTGCGCAGCCGCAGACCTTCGCCGACATAATTTTCGGTTTTAAAAGTTGCCTTTTTTTTATTGCTAGCGAGGGTCTGCGGCTGCGCAGTAGATTTTGAAGAGGTTAGGACGTATAAATACGGGACAAGTAGTTTTCATCGCCCAGCGTGTATACGTTTAACCCTAGGTGGTCCTGCTGAAGAAGATTGCACCTAGCGAGTTCCTTGACTTGCTAAACTAAAATCAGAATCCAATTGGTCCAGGAAACTAGACGGTAAAATGTTTTTCATTTTTCATTTCGTTCTTCTTGAGTTTTATCCCTAATTTTGTGGTTATAGAACCTAGCTGTTCTTTCTAGCGTATTGAATTCCTATAAGTAGATTCCTCATGGAATTAAATATACACTATATCGTATAAGTAATATATAGTCTTTTGCACTCAAAAGTTTACATAATAGACTACTGGAAATGTAAATTTTCATTAACTTCCATTTCCATTTAATATGATTTTATATAATATATATATATATATATATATATATATATATATATTCATTTATAGTAGAGTAATTAATAGTAAATACTTGGTATGTTATTATATATTTGAAAAGATGAATACAAACGGTTTTCTGATCATTTTCCCACCTAATAAGAAATTGTTTATAAGTGGACAAAACGTTTGTCTTTTCCAAATTTTCTTCTCCCAAAACCCAAATCTTGCAATGTTCGCGATCGTTTTAACGTTGTTAAGTAACCACTTGGTACAGATCAAACCATTTTCTGTGTTCTGGACGACATAAATTAGCAGAAGCTCAGTTCAGAAAGATTTTGTGCCCAACACTTCTGATGTTTAACTCTGATACCGCGAGATTTTCGAAAATAATCTACATCTATATTCTCGGTTTGTAATCGATAATGTTTTGAATCTGTTGGATGAATTGCGGTCTCCTTTTGTTGATATGATGTTTAGAATGTTCTATTTTATCAGCCGAATCATTTCGGCAAGAATCTTTCCATTCCATTCATACTTGGTGTACAAAATATTTCACAGTATTTAAAATGTTTACAATATATAAATGACGTAAATTTAGATGTATCTTGTGTCAGATCATGTACATGTAGCATGTACACGTGACAGCATATCTGCTATTGATGGATTTTTTTAATCAATAGAAAGAAAGGTTCTCCACATACGCATAAACACGGACATGCACACACACATCACAGACATGTATACGCACGCCCACAGACACACAAACAAACACTCACACACACCCATAGACACACAGACATACAGACACACAGACCCCGCACACACACGCATATTTATATATTTATATATATAATTAGTGATACTAATAACATTCGATCTGAAATGCGGTAAATGCTCAGACTGACATGCAACATGGGCTGAAACTAAACATGTAGGTTGCCTGGTGGAGATTTGGTATTGTCTTTGCTCCAAAGGTGCCGATAGAAGCCCAACAATATAAAGTATAAACAGACAAACAACTGGCAACGGTTAAACTTGTGACTTTTATATATCTAAAAAACGACAAAATTTAAGGAGAGAAATGCTACAAGAACTTAGATCAAAATTTGGCAATAAATCATCAGTTGAGGAATGGTAATAAAGTTTATGATATATGTTCATACCCTTCAGCTACAGCTATAAGTCGAGTGTATATTATTGATATTATATTATAGCAAAACTGCTCATCGTTTGCAGAATACAAACGTGGATTGGATCCATTTGAAAAATAATATTTTTGTGGTGATAGACATTAAAACCCCTGTGCGATTAAAAGGAGGATACGTCGAACTCTTATAAAGAATAATGTGTCTCCTTGAGACAAGAGAAGATGCAGGAGTCTCGGGTGATGACAGTCGGAAGTTTGGTTTGTGAATACTTTGCTTTCCCACAGCTTTCTTAAAAGCATATATAGGCAACCAAGTATATAATAGTGTCGACGAGACATTTTAGGATTGCGAGCCCAACAGTTAATATCAACAAAAATATAATAAATCCGTGTATAAGCTGATTTTCCTAAAGCGTTAAACAAATGTTTGATATCATATGATTACCCGTAACCAAGTTCGGACAAAATGTTCGGGAAGTTCAATGGAGGAAATTGGACCTATTTGAAGCATATATGCAGGCACGAGGAGATGGGGAATATCGAAATTTTTAATAATAGATAATCTTAAAGGAAGAGTGCAAGGACGACTGCAATATATAATATCCCTCTCCCATGAAACAATATATAGTTACAAGTATTTTTATGGCACGCAAATTACTGAGGTATATATACCGAATATGCATGATTTGAGAGCATCCCTGAATAACTTATTAAAAAGAAACTTTAAGTGGAATTAGTCGGACAAATACCAAAAAATTTTCAAGAAATTAAAAATCTCTTAACATCGGAATTGTTTTTATAACAGTTAAACCTGAATTTAGAAATGGCATCTGACGCTAATGAAATTCGTTTTGGAGATGTGATTTTCCACAAATATGAAATTTGTAGATCATGGTTCGCGATCCTTATTGCTGGTTGACAAAATTTACGCTTATGCAGAGAAAGAAGCATTAACCATCATATTTGCAGTAAAAAAATTCCATGAATTCATACATGGGAGAAGATAACGTTTGCAGACTGTTGATCTATGGATGAAAGAAGGATATCCCCGCTTATACAACAACACAGGTGAATGAGCCTACTGAATGATGACTCCACTAGAAAACAGAGTAAGAACGGCGTTAAGTGTAGAAAATGAAATAAAAAGTATTTTATGCAACTTTGTGCATGAATTGCCTGTGAGGCTGGGGGAAATAAAAACTAAGGCAGAGACGGACGGGTCTGTGATGAAAATGAAGAAAAATAGTCAAATCAAAAGAAACAAAAAATACATTTTTCTGGACGTAACAGAGTTTCGAATTTGTATTCGATATATTATAGTATGCTTATATATGCACAAAGGGCCGTATTATCTGCATCACTACAAAGTCGAATATTAAAGGGACTTCTCACTGGACATCCTGGAATTTCTCGGATGAAGTCACTTATGAGGAGTTATTTTTACCGACCGAAAATGGATCTCGATATTGAAAAGTTACTAAAATCCTGCAACAGTTGAGCTCTTGCAGCGCACTCACTTCCTACAAAGTTTCAACCCTGGTCCAAGACTGATATTCCATGGACCTGGCTTCATACAATTCATGCAGGATCATAGAACTGATGATATCTTATAGTAGTAGATGTCTTTAGAAAAAAAGCCAGAAATTAGTAAATGTTGAAAACCTACCCCCGCGGTAACAGTGGTATTTCTACAGGGAATGTTTGCAAAGTATGGGGTTCCGGGAACCATAGTCTCTGATAATGGTACAAATTTACTGCGAGTACATTTTAGAAATTTTGCAAGATGTCCTCCTTCGTATCACACAAGATCGAAGGGATAAGTTGTATGAGTTAGCGTTGCAACAGTTCCTGTAAGTTTACCAGGTAATGGTATATCCAAATACCTCTTCAAGCAAGTCACCTGCTGAACTTTTGCTCACAAGAAAAACTAGGTCAGTTTTTGACAAATAATTACCTGAGCAATCAATGAAAACTTGGCAAGACAGTAAAAATACGACCATATATTCAAAAGCTTGGGGTAAGGTGTTGTTCACAGAATACAGAATTGGAAAGGAAGGTTGTGAGGACGGCGAAATAATAACACCGATCTGTAGAATAATGTACATGAAGACAGTTTCGAAATAGGAATAAAAGAGAGATGAGTCAGCTGAAGGTTTACTGGAGAAATTGTTACTAGGAAAGAAGTACCCATGGGAGTTCTCTACGATGTCTTTGATGCAGCGACTCCGCAATAAATCATTGAACCTAGTACAAGAAAAAGAAAAAATACAGAATCATTAGATGTAGTTCCAAAACGAAAGAATATTAAGCTTCCAAGGGAAGTAAATCTCTAAAAGGGAGATGTGTAAAATAAAGTCCACTTCCAACGGATGTCGATCTGAAAATGGGATTTGTAGGGATATATAGTAACATCCTTTTGATTAAAAGGGAGCTCTTTGAAGCCTTATAAAGATTAACGTGTCTAATTGAAACTGGAAGAATGCCGTTGGTGTCTCGCGTGTTGGGAGTAGGAAGTTACGTCTGTGAATACATCGCTTTACACCCCGCTTCGTTCCAATGTTATATCCGCAACTGTAAAGTTTGTCGCTGTTCTTCTTATGTATCTTAATAACTCTTAATGTCATCATATTGATGCCAACGAAAACCTCATTCGCATCTCTACAGATGTATTCGTATATTATGAAATTCGAAATATTTTAGGTGTTGCAGTGTCAATTGATTGTGTTGGAGAAGCAAGACATAGTTGTTCTAGATTTGCACACCCTGAAAATACCAAATTATTCTGCATGTATGTATGATCTTACTGTTAGTATCTATGTTAATATTAGTATATATATATATTATATATATATATATAGTATATATATATATATATATAATATATATATATATTATATATATATATATATATATAACATCTAATTATTGACATATATTAATTGTTAGAAAACCTTTCACGAAATTCTAGATCTATTTACACATTTCCATGACAATTAATCTTCATATATCGTTTGGCTAATACATTTTATTACTGCCATTTCTGATAGCATAAACCTGTCCTATGGTCTAAACGAATGGTAATTGAACAAATAGCATTTGTGAAAGCAATTCTGCTACACTCTGGCTTAGGATTATTGGCAATTTACAGCCAATATCCCAGCATGGCATTAGAGAAAAGAACCTAGAAGCTGTGCTAGGTAATACTCATGCCAATATGAAACATACAGATAGATTTTTGTTAATTTTGTATTGAAGTTGAATTAATTTACTCTAGTTCTTTGGATGATATTAAACCTGACGCAATTGTGCACTTTCCTGCGATATGTCTTTTGACAGAACAACGCAAATGAGTTGAGACGTTTTTAAAGGCTGAGTATTGTCTGTCGTTCTTTCTACGTGTAATACTCGGTCCCTTGAAAATCGAGATCGAGTCCAGAATATATTTGACATTGGAACATGAAATACATAAACTACACAAGAGTACATGGATGTATAATTTTCAATTATATTTTTCCCTTCCAGGAGATACCAGAGCTTATGGAGATGTTTCCATAAAGTAGACCCATATTGTATGGAAAATTTCAAATTCATGTATAGACATAAGTGTGAGGTATGTAGACTGGCTTACTATCGTCTTCTTCGTCAAAACAAAGAGCGAGTGATAATATTCTTTAGTTTGCATTTAATTCACTTATTCCTACCGCAGTGCAATGAGTAGCAATCGATCGAATAATAATTGTTTTATTGTCACAATAAAAACAATCACATATTTTTACTAAAACAGATCCTTGATGGAACGATCGAGCAAGAAAAGAAAGAATATGGTACTTAGCTGCGTTTTAACTACTCATTAAGTACCAAATAATGTGACACAGGACTTACTCTATCCAACGGTCATAATTTCAGTATTTTTTATAGCCTCAAATCTCCATGGTTTATTTTTTTGTAAGATATATTGTTCGTTTTCTTTCAGATTAAGAAAGACCCGAATAAAAGCACGACTAAAAGCTCTGGCAACACTGTTGGAATAAGCACTGCGTTTCTGCTGCCAATGTGTCTTCAGTATATGACTACAGCTTCAACAAATGAAGGATATGCTATTGAAACTGTTCTATATTAATCACAGCTGTTATTCTCCTATCGGTGAAATAGTATGTTGAACATTTCCAATGAATTTGCAATAGCTGTACCAAAAACCAAAGAAAACAAAGGACGTTTGCAGTAGCAGCACGGTGTAATTTCATTGATACAGTTGTATTACATTTGAATGTGGTATTACCATGATATTATAGAGTGCCATGGAATATAATAGACGTGTTTACAGTGAGAAACATGTAATATACACATGTAATATATACTCCATATTCGTATTGAATAAAGATGAATAAAATTGAGTAAAGTTGAATAAATTGAATAAAGTTGAATAAAATTGAATAAAGTTCTTGTTGCAGTCACAATAATGCTATTTATAGATTAACTTACACTATACATAGAATATAGCAGTGTGCATTTGACTTACGATTACGATTCGAATGTGGTGCTAGATTCATATTACACACACGGTAGCATTATTCCATGCCGTGATATTTTGAATGTATTTCAATAACTTGTGTACCCTTTTAATAAGAAATATCACATAATTGTGATGCTTTACATATACGTTGCTAATAAATTTGTTATCAATGAAAAGCTCAATGACAATACGGATTATTATGCGAAAACACACTAAGTGATAGGTTTTAAGAATCATAAGGTACACGGAATTGATCAGATATGTTCAATAATCTGTACCTATACAAGCAAAACCTCTTCGTCATGTAATTAAACCATCTCTGGGAACAGCTTATAGGGTAAATGTTTATGCAATACAAGATAACCAAAGTAAACTAGCTTAAGTAATTAATTTTAAATATTTAACGATATAAAATTTTGAATAACAAAACTTTACTTCCACTAATAGTTTAAGAGCCAACCTCTGTTTTCAACTGCTGTTGTGACTCTATTGCTTACATACACATAAGATCATATTATGCCAGAAGTATATATGTGTATCATTTTGAAGAAGTTATGCAATGAGATGAGGCGTGAAAGTGAAATCATAATTTTACAAGAGATCGGCTTCACTACAAATGTATGCAGTTTTACACGTGACATTGCCGATATCTTATATTGTTCTGCACGGTATGCTTTAACCTAACATGAAATTATCTTTGTGAGATTTCATCGATTTTTACTGTGTCAGTTTTGGGAATTATCAAATAGTTTTGATTATAATATTGGAAATATTCACCCGGGTTGAAAATTATGTAATACAAACAAAATCAATAATGTTAAGAATAATAGAAATTGTTGTAGGTTTCATCGTAATCCTCAAATTTTACTTTTAACAAGAAATAACTTTATCGGAACGTAAACTATAATCTGTCAAACATGAAGCAATGACTGGACACACAAGAGAAATTATGACGCATATATTAATAACATATATAAAAAAAAATTAATGGAAGCACTAAACTTTGCTTAGGTATCGGTTACGATGTAACCGATACCTGAGAGCATAAGTAATATGTGATTTTTACTTAACTCTGAAGTCAGGTATTGGAAATACTGTAATAGGGCTTTAATAACAATCCCTCATATATAAATGCCTGATGTGTTTTACTTTGAGAGCATTATTTAACATTTGTAGCGAAGCAAATCTAGAATAAATGTAATAAAGTCTTGCATCAGTCTTGTAATATTCTCTGTGAGGATAAAGATGATAGATGTCGCAATATCTCAATTCTAATTTGCGCATTGAGTATTTAGATTTGTAACGTTCAAGGAAATTCATTTCTGTGAGTAAAAATCATATAAAATGATTGTGTGCACATATTTAACACGCAAATACATTATCAATAGCCCTCATGCTATTGCGTATTATATACGTTAAATCGTTTTAAATGATGAATTTATAGTTTAGAAATTGGACCAAGATATGCTATGTATACTTTTAGAAGTAGAATAAGGAACGGAAATAAAAATTACTTGGTATTTCTAATAAATGCCAATCAATCCACATGTATAGGATTTATGTTCTTATCTAATAAATAAAAGACGACTCGCAAACATATAAGACATATACAGGGGACAGGGAAAATTCCTGCGAGACAAGGGTGTATTTCCATCGAAATTCGTTTCGGTACCCTGAAAATAGAACAGCAACAAGTCTCCCTAAAAATGTCTGGGAGTTGAAAGAAACTGAAATAAGTAAAAGTAAATGTGTGTATATATATAAAGAGAATAGTAAATAGAGAGGTAGTGGTTAATATTTATTTTTGAATATATTGATAATAATTTCTTCCTACAGGTGCTTACGTTTAGGCTCAATGGAATTGTGACATATGTTTAAAAGTAAAAAATTTTCATCTCTCGAATTCAATAGAGAATTGTTCCTTTTCATAAAATTATAACATTCTTTCAGACATTAAAATATCCTGCTGCTGAGCCTATAAGTAGGAACTGAAGAGATAATCTTCCAACAGATTTTGTAATCTATGTCGTCTCTTATCAGTTACCAGACATTTTTTGATAGGCGGGTACTCTTTTCTAGGGTCCTTAAAATATGATTTATGGTTATTTAATCGCAATTTAAAGAGAATATGTGTACAACCAATGTAATTGAAAAGACTAATAAATAAAGAATGAACCACAATCCATTACCAGCTATGACCCCAACTAAACTTATACTGCTTACTTTCTTTAATGTACATTTCCCTTCTTAACTTATATAGAAAAGATTGTTAGAGAAAGAATAGTCTCATTGTAGAATGGTAAGATCACATGAATCGTTCTAAAGCACACCTTTGGAGGAACAATCCAGAAAAGAAAGTATATGTTAATTAGTTACGTTTCTGCTTTTTTAATAGAACTTGCCGACAATGACGTAACAAGATCAATCATAGATGCAGTTACCATGCTTGCAGTATTTCCTCTAATAGTCTTAGTCAATATATATATATAATATATATATAGGAGATGTACTCGCATAGCAAGTAATTTGATCTGAGATCGTGTGCTGAAACGAAAACAATTGCAGCGTGGAAGGTGTTTATAAGCCATTTAAGAAACACACAAAAGCCGTTCGATTCACTTCAACATTTAAGTTTAATTTGTCAAAATATTTTCGTCGCTAAAATCCGCGACCTGTTCACTGACAAAAATCTGTGCTGCATCACGGATTTTAGTCAGTGAACAGGTTGCGGATTTTAGCGACGAAAATATTTTGACAAATTAAACTTAAATGTTGAAGTGAATCAAACGGCTTTTGTGTGTTTCTTAAATGGCTTATAACACCTTCCATGATGCAATTATTTATATATATATATATATATATATATATATATATATATATATATATATATATATATCTATATATATATATATATCAATAATACAGTGATTGTTTCTTGTCAGGAACAAAGAGATTAATAGGACCGCTATAGAAGTGCTCTATTGAAAGATACAAATATGTCAAACTAAGGTTATAGAACAAACAAATGCAAGGTCAACCGAATAGCATTTCATAATTCGAACATTTAATCATGGAATATACATATAAACATCCCGCAAGATGGAACATAATTCATCTGTACAAGCATATAAGCATATAATAAGGTGCTAGAAAAACGTTCATCACAGTTTAGAGTTAATACTTTAGCGATTCAGAAAAATACATTTTTTTTAAAAACATTACAACACCTAGAAAGTAAAAATATAATATAAAGTAATATATAAAAATATGTAATATATATATATATATATAGAAAGCATATAAAAAATATATAATATTTATCATGTAAATGGCGCAGGAGTGGCTGTGTGGTAAGTAGCTTGCTAACCAACCACATGGTTCCGGGTTCAGTCCCACTGCGTGGCATGTTGGGCAAGTGTCTTCTGCTATAGCCCCGGGCCGACCAATGCCTTGGGAGTGGATTTGGTAGACGGAAACTGAAAGAAGCCTGTCGTGTATATGTATATATATATATGTATGTGTGTGTGTTTGTGTGTCTGTGTTTGTTCTCCTTGCATTGCTTGACAACCAATGCTGGTGTGTTTACGTCCCCGTCACTTAGCGGTTCGGCAAAAAGAGACCGATAGAATAAGTACTGAGCTTACAAAAAGAATAAGTCCCGGGGTCGATTTGCTCGACTAAAGGCGGTGCTCCAGCATGGCCGCAGTCAAATGACTGAAACAAGTAAAAGAGTAAAAGAGTAAAAGAGTAAATAAAATAAAAGTTCATCGTTTAGAAATCTTATAAAATTATCATTCAAGTAAGAGAAGCCTTATAGTTAAAAAAGAGGAAACCATATTTACTTAATCCCTATGGCCATTTCAGGGGTGTATTATTATGTTTAAAGCACTAGGGTGCATCAAGATAATACCTCCTTCGTCAGGGGAAAAAATACACTAGGTGTTGTAATGTTTTTTAAAAGAATGTATTTTTCTGAATCGCTAAAGTATTAACTCTAAACCGTGATGAACTTTTTTCTCGTACCTTATTATATGCTTGTATGCTTGTACAGATGAATTATGTTCCATCCTGCGGGATGTTTATATGTATATTCTGATTAAATGTTCGAATTATGAAATGCTATTCGGTTGACCTTGCATTTGTTTGTTCTATAACCTTAGTTTGATATATATATATATATATATATAAAGTTAATCCAAACAAGGAAGCACAAAACAACACACAACAATGCGAGGACGTGGAACAAATATAGTATTATTGGACGCTGGACGCTCAGGAAAGAAGGAAAGAAGGAGCTCTTCGTCAGAAACATAGGAGAAGGAAAGATCCAGAGAAGGGAAGACAGAGGGAAAAAAATCGCCAACGGTACACACGCGGTCACATTTTGAATGTGTATATATATATATATATATATATATATATATATATATATTATATATATATATATATATATATATATAGATAGATAGATAGATATATAGATTATATATATATATATAGATACATACACACATAAATAATGTAATACGATGGAATGAGTGCTCAACACCGCATTGGTGGATAAATAATTTCTTTATTTGTGAATTAAGCCTACCATTGGTTTCATGTTAAGAAGAGTATGATAATATCCAAGTATAAACCCACCATCTCAATAATGGCGTTAGTGAGGAGACTAAGGTAGGTCGTGTGTGACCATGTATATGTTAAATGAGATAAGATAACGAGTCCAAGGCAATTTGATATTCCTAAGACATATATAAATAGAAAAGTGCTCGTACACCTGTTTCTGGGAAATAAATGATATGCCATCATCAGAGACGAGTTAAAAGATCTGCAATAGAAGGAACCATCAGTGTTCATTTTTTAGAATAAGTTATTCTGGAGATACACATGAATTACGATATAATGCAGAAATTATAAACGGAAAAAATAAAAATACTTGTTAGATCTTAAAGTTGCTGTTTCGTCATCATGGATAACGGAACAGCAACTTTAACGTTATCCTGGGAAACGGTTTAGCAACTTTAACCACCAATACTTATTAATATTTTCATATTTTCTCCATGATATCATTCTGCATCATATCTTTCTGCAGGATATCTGTCCCTCTCCAGAATAACTTCTAAACAAATTAACTCTAACAATTCCTTCCATTGAATCTCTATTAACTCGTCTCTGATGATGAGATACCATTTATTTTCATGAAACAGCTAGAATACCACCTTTTTATTTATGAATGCCCTAGGAATATCAAATTCCTTTGGCCTAGTTATCGCACTTTGATTAACACACATAGATATGCGTGTATACATACATACATGCATACATATATATATATATATACACACATATATATATATATACATACATACATACATATATATGTATATATATATATATATATATATATGTGTGTGTCTGTGTTTGTCCCCCTAGCATTGACAACCGATGCTGGTGTGTTTATGTCCCCGTCACTTAGCGGTTCGGCAAAAAGAGACCGATAGAATAAGTACTAAAAGGTGGTGCTCCAGCATGGCCGCAGTCAAATGACTGAAACAAGTAAAAGAGTAAAAGAGTAAAGAGAAAGAGTATATATATATAAGCTAAATAATGAAGGTAGGAATTAATATTAATTAGTATCAACTTAAACATGTAGCCTAGCATAATTTAGAAAATCCGAAGATTAAGAAATTATATTGCATACACATATATAAGAGGAATAACCACCAAGGTGGATCACTAATATGCTAGAAGAAGACGCCAAATCCTCTTACCACGAAGAATGTGTTTTCAAGAAATTGCAGCAAACGCCAGAATGTAAAACGAGCAAGACAAATGAAAAGATACAAAAGTTGGCAATATGCTGCATACCTAGTTTTCTCCATTAACATTCAGAAAATGTAAATGTCCGTGGTTCTTCAGTGAAGCCCTCGCATGGTAAACATAATTCACAGAACTAGACACAATACGTCCTCCCGAAAGAGAACGGGTGTAAAGTTCTGCCAATTATATTTGTGGGTGTATTTGAAATTTCTTCATTTTGGCGGAAAGAGCTCTGGTGTTACAAAATCCCCTCAGCGAATTCACCGGTTAGAGAACATGGTTAATTAAAAGTTAAATAATGAGGGTAGAAATTAATGTTAATTAATACCAGTGTCCTAGCATACTTTAAAAAAATCCGAAGATTGCGAAATTATATTACATACATATATAAGAGAAAAACCCGCAAGGTGAATTCCTAATATGATAGAAGACGCCAAATCGCCTTACCACGAGTATTTACATTTTGTTAATGGCGAAACCTAGGTGTGGAGCTTATTGCCAAATTTTGTATCTTGTCATTTGCACTTCACCAATACGTTATTAAACACTGCGATCATTTCGTCCCATCGGGCATCAGTCTCTTGCACGTGCGATTTTGCGTAGCCGCTTGCGGTGCATCATTTCTTTCTATAGGTAATGGACTTGCTTATAATCGATTATAATGGAAATACATTGATAGCTATTACTCACACATTATTCTAATTCTCTTCAATAAAGCCTTAAGTTTTGCATTACCAAACTCGCTTCTATCTCGGCAAGAATCAGACCAAATAGTGAGTTCGAGAGGAACCTTTTTAGATTGCAATGGGAAATGTTGAAATAGGTCGAATCTGCTGGATGCCTTCGATATAATGACGGGATCCAGTGACGCCGCACAGATCACAGACTTGGTTAGAGTCTACATCCTATTCCTAATCGAATCCTGGCTTCCAAGAATCTGGTGTGGTCTATATAGAGAATATGCTTTATCATTTCGTGATCGAAGTTGTAAAGCAGACAAAAAGAATGAGAGGAATGTGTTATTCAAATTATTCAGAAATTTCAGCCTATGCATAGCTATATGAAATGATTTCCGTAAAGTTGTTTTTAGACGCTCCCTTCAGCTTGGGTACTCTATCGTATGAACCTTTTCACAAGCCCAACAAAAAGTCCATGTACATTAAATTACAATCACCCAACCTCCTTAATAGGGATACTAGTAAAATACATTTCTAATAGAATATCAAAGCTTTCATGCTTTGCACCCACTTATAAGGCTGCAAGGTAATAATATATGTAATTCTGATACCCAAAACGCTACGAAAACTACATCGAACACAAAAACACATTGGCAAACAGCAAACCGACAAAAATGACTCGAATAGGCTAAAAGTAGGAAGCCAAAATATTATAGGTAAAAGGGAGACCGCTAGTGAAACACCGAAATGTGATTAACACAAAACGCATTCGATAGTCACAATCTCACATCACACATTAGTAAACACAAACCGAATATAAAATACAAATATATCGATGTCTTGTGGTACAACACTATCTACGTATTACATATAGTATGGAGGTTGTGAAGAAGTTGTTTTTTTTTACTAAATTGGATATAAGTTTCCCCTAAATCTATTTGATACTATGGCGTATTTAGATGGCAAATCGTTAAGGTATCGTATGCAAAGTTGAATATCACATAGACAAAAGCAATATAAGCAAGTGAACTAGGATTTAAGTAACGAACCCAATGGCCCTATAACAAAAGATAGTTTTTCCACAAGGGACTTGGAAATCAAGTAGGAAACGAGGCGCTGACTCTAATTGTCACAACGCTATCGACACGAATTACGGTAGTAACCGATACAACGATAACCTGTAGGGGCCATATAATAAAAAGGGATAGCAACAGATATAAACGGAAAAAGAGGAGGAAAAAGATTTATATGAAACAGAAAGATGCACCGATCAACAAATACACATGCAAGAACAAAGCTCAACGTTTGTTGCAGAACGTATGTATGCGTTGAAACGACGTGTAAAGATGCACAGTGAAAGCTAGACGAGGCCCACATATATACAGGGTGCGATGGGTAAATTGACCCCATCTCATATTTTTAATTTCGCCAGTGCGCATTGTTTATTTTAGATTTTGTCGACTACACAGTATAGCAGGGTCAGTGGAAATTTGGAAACGACATACTGGATTGCTTGGCATTCGCACTGAATGTTCCAATACGAACATTTCACAGTGTTTGGGTGTCAATATTTAGGCTTGCCGTGTCCCGAAGCCTAACTCCCCAAACGGCAGTCCCGTTTATTTTTATGAGTGGGTGGCAGTATATACATATACATATATATATATATATATATATATATATATATATATATAATATATATATATATATATATATATATATATATATAATCAAAATACGCAACAAGAATATCCAGAAGTAATGCAGTACGATCGTTTCATGCGACTCCATTTATTTGAGCAATGCGAATATTGCATCAATTTAAAAAAGTAGAGTAATCTCCAGCTGCATAAAAATATAGAATTTAGTTAAATTCTAAGGATTCATTTGTATAGTTTACTTATTATCCAGATTCACAAAGAGGATAAATAGATCAGTAGATAGACAACATCACAGTTGTAACTGAGATTATTTCAAAGAAATACACTGCTTATCATTGATTACATTTATTATTCAGATTAACTACGGGGGTGTAGTCTTAATTTATAGACTCGTTTATCAAATCTAATAGAAACTGGAATCTATCATTTATGGATAGCGTAAGAAGACTGTTTAAGTGGCAGAATCATAAATCGTGATTTCTTTGAAGAAAAACACATTTTGGTTCAGTACGAATATACTTCAGCTAAGTTTGCAGGCTAAATCTGATAGGGTAGGGAGAGTAAAACATATTAACTCTTTGACAACTATAAAAGCATTGTTACTTATATATACATAGGTACATTTTAGAGTTGTTTAAAAAAGAAAACAACAGGAAGAATATTTCAGAATATTTTTAGTATTATCAAACGATTTTACGCAATAGAGGGATGGAGAATATAGAAATAATTCCATATTTATATATTTCTATACTAACTTTATATATATTTATATTTAATTATTAAATGGAAATTTTTGGTATTAATAAAGGAAAGTAAAGTTAAAGGAATACGTTAAAAATGTATATATTATGTTAATAATTCCATTTAAAGCATATTTCTTATATTTATAAAATAAACAGTGAATTATACTAGAATAGTTTTATATAAGTTGAGTACGAAATTTATAGAGATATATTATAAATAAAACGATAGAGTGAGTAAATGGGTAAGAAATTGGTTTGAAATTAAAGTAAAGAAATGAAAATGAATATAATAAAAATATAAATATCTGTAGAATGTTATAGACAATGGGTAAAACGGATTTGTGTTCTAAAAACTTATTATAAGATATACTTAGCTTATTTATATTAATAGGTAAGGTATGATCTTAGAAGAAATTTTATAAATATATAATTTTTAGACTAAAAAGTATATTTACTTATCATGAGAATACCTATAAATGACTAGTGTTTAATATCGGGTAAAGAAATTATCAAGTTACTGGACAAAAATTATATTATTAACAAAAAACTTTTTTTAATAAAGTAAAAAAATGCTATTATTAATCCTTACATGATAATTTATAATTAGTAATTTTGAATTATATGGATAATACCATACTAAAATCTGATGCCTTTAACTTAAGTACCATATTCATCTGAATATATATATATATATACATGTACAACGTTCATCTGTTAAGTGAAAAAGTATTTGTGAGCTATTGCAACTTAGAAAGGCAAATGCACATCCGTCACGATATATATTATGGTAAAAGTTGTAAATCCTCCATATCTACACAGTGCACTGCCTCTAGTCTTCCCAGAAAACTTTCTAGCTCTTTAACCGTTCTCAGTGTGAAATATGGCTAAAACGTTAGTGCGGGCAGACTTAAAGATGTCGTTTTAACTAACATGCAGTCAGCAACATGGACCGAGTTGTGCCATTATAGCGCCATTTCAGATGATATTCTGGTTTATGAATCGCGAAAATAACTTTGGAATCCCCGAATATATTAGTATTTTAGAGACTATTAATTAGATTCCGAACGAAGTATAGCTGTGAAAAGAGCAGAGAAATATTTTATATTTACTCTTCCAAGAGTGAAATATATTGTTCCCAGTAGGCATCTATGAGGATTGAAAGGTTGAAACCCACCCCACCTCCGATCCCTGATAGCCGCTCGACCTTTTGAAGCTTAGGAATTTACAGGCAAAAATGAAGACAGTTACTTTAGTTAAAAGTAACTGTCTTCATTTATTACGTACGTTTGATGAATTGTTTAAAATGTTTTAAACAATTCATCAAACGTACGTAATAATGTAGACAATTTTCTCTAAATCAACAAATACGTCGGAAATATTACAAAAGAACGCCATAAATCCAATTTATTAGGTTGTTGCACTGTTCAAACACATGTTACATCACTATTATAAAAGAAGTTGCAGCGTTATATCGTCAAAGATTGATCAGGTATTGAGTCCTACACGAAAATACATAATGAATTATTCCATATTTATTTTCTTTGTTCTTTTCCGTAAGTAGCGAAATGATAAATATTTCTGAATTTTCATAACTAGTTGCGAGTGCTATATATATATATATATATATATATATATATATAATATATATATATATATTCATTTATAGTAGAGTAATTAATAGTAAATACTTGGTATGTTATTATATATTTGAAAAGATGAATACAAACGGTTTTCTGATCATTTTCCCACCTTAATAAGTAATTGTTTATAAGTGGACAAAACGTTTGTCTTTTCCAAATTTTCTTCTCCCAAAACCCAAATCTTGCAATGTTCGCGATCGTGTTAACGTTGTTAAGTAACCACTTGGTACAGATCAAACCATTTTCTGTGTTCTGGACGACATAAATTAGCAGAAGCTCAGTTCAGAAAGATTTTGTGCCCAACACTTCTGATGTTTAACTCTGATACCGCGAGATTTTCGAAAATAATCTACATCTATATTCTCGGTTTGTAATCGATAATGTTTTGAATCTGCTGGATGAATTGCGGTCTCCGTTTGTTGATATGATGTTTAGAATGTTCTATTTTATCAGCCGAATCATTTCGGCAAGAATCTTTCCCTTCCATTCATACCTGGTTTAAAAAATATTTCACAGTATTTAAAATGTTTACAATATCTAAATGACGTAAATTTAGATGTATTTTATGTCAGACCATGAACTCATGACATTGATACAAAGAGGAAAATATAATCTAAAATAATTTGAGGGCCAGTCCATATATAGGGTATATCCCCTATACAGATGTGTATATATATATATATTATATATATATATATATATATATATAATATATATATATATAACAAAAGCTGTTACTCAGAGTTTCACGTTCCCGTTCGTCGGAAAGTTTTGTTAACTGAGATTTTATTGAAAGATTTCAATGAAATATGCTCTCTGTTGAATAATGCCTGGCAGAATTTGGTAAAAAAGGTCGATGACTTTGTGAAGTCTACAGGGTTTTCCTCCATAAAACTCCGCGAACATGAAAAACTCAAATTAAATAAATTAAACCTGGCCATATTTTGATGTTTAATATTTTTTTCTAGTGGTAATCGTAAGCAATGATGAAGATACACATTTCCGGTTATTAACAAAATTAGAACAGGCCAGAAAATATTATCTACGCGCTGTAGCATTATATTGAAAGAGGATTATAACTGTAAGATATGACGCGGATAAATTTGAAGAATGGGATTCGTTTGGTATTCATGCGTGTTGACCTGTAACGAATAAGGAAAAAAGTAAAACATATGTCAAGACCCAATCCATGCCATAGGTGCGGAGGCTTACGTTTTATATGCTTTGTGTGTGGAAAAATCTGACATGGGAGAGAAGATAAAGAAAAGGTAGAACGGAAAGTATTTCGAAAAAAGTGATTTTACATTTCCCGGAAAAACCTTAGAAGCCAAAATTTTTTGTACTACGCCAAATTTATTCGGAAAATACTGGATGCAATTATTTAACTTAGGGGACCTCAGCGTAATTTTCATTTTTTTTTAAATGTGAATGTTTTTTACCCGCCAGTACCAATAAGTGGCGGGAGGAAAAAATTAAAAAGAATTAAAAACAATTTTCCCGCAGCTGTTTTGTAATAAAACAGGACTACTTCTCGCAACGTTTGACCAAGTAATCGAAGAACTAGAAAAACTTGGGGTTATAAAAAAAAATTGATTATTCTGAATGGGCGGGCCCAACAGTTAATATCAAGAAAAATACAATAAAATCTGTATGTAAGCTGATTTTCCTAAAGCGTTAAACAAATTTTTGATAACATATAATTACCCGCTACCAAGTTCGGACGAAATGTTCGTGGAGTTTAATGGAGGAAAACTTTTTTCAGAGTTGGACCTATCTGAAGCATACATGCAGGTAAAAGCTGATGGAGAATATTAAAAATTTCTAACACTAGATAATCTTCGGGGGATTGTATAAATTTAATCGAGATCATTTTGGTATAAACATAGCACCAAGTTTTGTTTTCAATATTTTATGTAGACCTGACACATCAAAGGTGGGTGCAATAAATAAGATCCAGCCCCCGTTACAACGTTACAAGCATTACATTACACAGTTACAAGCATTTTTATGGCTCACAAATTACTGAGGTATATATACCGAATATGCATGGTTTGAGAGCATCCCTGAATAACTTATTAAAAAGAAACGTTAAGTGGAATTAGTCGGACAAATACCAAAAAGTTTTCAAGAAATTAAGAATCTCTTAACATCGGAATTGTTTTATAACAGTTAAACCTGAATTTAGAAATGGCATCTGACGCTAATGAAATTCGTTTTGGAGATGTGATTTTCCACAAATATGAAATTTGTAGATCATGGTTCGCGATCCTTATTGCTGGTTGACAAAATTTACGCTTATGCAGAGAAAGAAGCATTAACCATCATATTTGCAGTAAAAAAATTCCATGAATTCATACATGGGAGAAGATAACGTTTGCAGACTGTTGATCTATGGATGAAAGAAGGATATCCCCGCTTATACAACAACACAGGTGAATGAGCCTACTGAATGATGACTCCACTAGAAGAATACCGTTGGTGTCTCGCGTGTTGGGAGTAGGAAGTTACGTCTGTGAATACATCGCTTTACACCCCGCTTCGTTCCAATGTTATATCCGCAACTGTAAAGTTTGTCGCTGTTCTTCTTATGTATCTTAATAACTCTTAATGCCATCATATTGATGCCAACGAAAACCTCATTCGCATCTCTACAGATGTATTCGTATATTATGAAATTCGAAATATTTTAGGTGTTGCAGTGTCAATTGATTGTGTTGGAGAAGCAAGACATAGTTGTTCTAGATTTGCACACCCTGAAAATACCAAATTATTCTGCATGTATGTATGATCTTACTGTTAGTATCTATGTTAATATTAGTATATATATATATATATACATCTAATTATTGACATATATTAATTGTTAGAAAACCTTTCACGAAATTCTAGATCTATTTACACATTTCTATGACGATTAATCGTCATATATCGTTTGGCTAATACATTTTATTACTGCCATTTCTGATAGCATAAACCTGTCCTATGGTCTAAACGAATGGTAATTGAACAAATAGCATTTGTGAAAGCAATTCTGCTACACTCTGGCTTAGGATTATTGGCAATTTACAGCCAATATCGCAGCATGGCATTAGAGAAAAGAACCTAGAAGCTGTGCTAGGTAATACTCATGCCAATATGAAACATACAGATAGATTTTTGTTAATTTTGTATTGAAGTTGAATTAATTTACTCTAGTTCTTTACAATTCTTCGAAGTGATAAACATTGGATGATATTAAACCTGACGCAATTGTGCACTTTCCTGCGATATGTCTTTTGACAGAACAACGCAAATGAGTTGAGACGTTTTTAAAGGCTGAGTATTGTCTGTCGTTCTTTCTACGTGTAATACTCGGTCCCTTGAAAATCGAGATCGAGTCCAGAATATATTTGACATTGGAACATGAAATACATAAACTACACAAGAGTACATGGATGTATAATTTTCAATTATATTTTTCCCTTCCAGGAGATACCAGAGCTTATGGAGATGTTTCCATAAAGTAGACCCATATTGTATGGAAAATTTCAAATTCATGTATAGACATAAGTGTGAGGTATGTAGACTGGCTTACTATCGTCTTCTTCGTCAAAACAAAGAGCGAGTGATAATATTCTTTAGTTTGCATTTAATTCACTTATTCCTACCGCAGTGCAATGAGTAGCAATCGATCGAATAATAATTGTTTTATTGTCACAATAAAAACAATCACGTATTTTTACTAAAACAGATCCTTGATTGAACGATCGAGCAAGAAAAGAAAGAATATGGTACTTAGCTGCGTTTTAACTACTCATTAAGTACCAAATAATGTGACACAGGACTTACTCTATCCAACGGTCATAATTTCAGTATTTTTTATAGCCTCAAATCTCCATGGTTTATTTTTTTGTAAGATATATTGTTCGTTTTCTTTCAGATTAAGAAAGACCCGAATAAAAGCACGACTAAAAGCTCTGGCAACACTGTTGGAATAAGCACTGCGTTTCTGCTGCCAATGTGTCTTCAGTATATGACTACAGCTTCAACAAATGAAGGATATGCTATTGAAACTGTTCTATATTAATCACAGCTGTTATTCTCCTATCGGTGAAATAGTATGTTGAACATTTCCAATGAATTTGCAATAGCTGTACCAAAAACCAAAGAAAACAAAGGACGTTTGCAGTAGCAGCACGGTGTAATTTCATTGATACAGTTGTATTACATTTGAATGTGGTATTACCATGATATTATAGAGTGCCATGGAATATAATAGACGTGTTTACAGTGAGAAACATGTAATATACACATGTAATATATACTCCATATTCGTATTGAATAAAGATGAATAAAATTGAGTAAAGTTGAATAAATTGAATAAAGTTGAATAAATTGAATAAAGTTCTTGTTGCAGTCACAATAATGCTATTCATAGATTAACTTACACTATACATAGAATATAGCAGTGTGCATTTGACTTACGATTACGATTCGAATGTGGTGCTAGATTCATATTACACACACGGTAGCATTATTCCATGCCGTGATATTTTGAATGTATTTCAATAACTTGTGTACCCTTTTAATAAGAAATATCACATAATTGTGATGCTTTACATATACGTTGCTAATAAATTTGTTATCAATGAAAAGCTCAATGACAATACGGATTATTATGCGAAAACACACTAAGTGATAGGTTTTAAGAATCATAAGGTACACGGAATTGATCAGATATGTTCAATAATCTGTACCTATACAAGCAAAACCTCTTCGTCATGTAATTAAACCATCTCTGGGAACAGCTTATAGGGTAAATGTTTATGCAGTACAAGAGAACCAAAGTAAACTAGCTTAAGTAATTAATTTTAAATATTTAAAGATATAAAATTTTGAATAACAAAACTTTACTTCCACTAATAGTTTAAGAGCCAACCTCTGTTTTCAACTGCTGTTGTGACTCTATTGCTTACATACACATAAGATCATATTATGCCAGAAGTATATGCTAAATTGAAAGTATATTTTCATAAAAACGGGTGTATGAAAAATTAAAAAACAAAAAATAAATCATAACGGCTTTTAATTCAAGGCAAATTTTCAAGATCTGGAACGGGAAAAATTTATTTTTTAAATTGTGGAAGGGGAAAAAAACAATTTACCATGTTTTTTTCATAAAAATTAGTAAATAAGTATACCAATATTAGTATACAAGTCTCTCAGATAGATGGAAGAACTTTGTAGAAAATGAAGGCAAGTATATTTTAGATTAACAAAGAACTTTGTTCAACTTCATTTTGAAAAAAAAGAGAATTATAAGAAACTGCATAATGAGAAACAGCATTAAAAACAGAATTATAAGAAACTGCATAATAGAAAAACCGCATTAAAAAACAGAATTACAAGAAACCGTATAATTTAAAAACCACTTTAAAAAACAGAATTATAAGAAACCGCATAAAACAAACCGCATTAAAAACAGAATGATAAGAAACCGCATAATAAAAACCGCATTAAAAACAGAATTATAAGAAACAACATAATGAAAAACTGCATTAAAAACAGAATATTAGAAACCGCTTAATAAAATACCGCATCAAAAACAGAATTATAAGAAACGGCATAATAAAAAACCGCATTAAAAACAGAATTATAATAAGCCGAATAATAAAAAACCGCATTTAAAACAGAATTATAAGAAATCCCATTAAAAAAAAATGTATACAAAACAGAATTATAAGAAACCGCATAATAAAAAACCGCATTAAAACCGCATTAAAAACAGAAGTATAAGAAACTGCATAATAAAAAACCTCATTAAAAACAGAATTATAAGAAACCGTATAATATAAAACCGCATTAAAAACAGAATTATAAGAAACCGTATTAAAAACAGAATTATAAGAAACCGTATAATAAAAAACCGCATTAAAAACAGAATGATAAGAAAGCGCATGTATGGGATGATCCAAGACACACATAATCAATGAAGGAAACAGAAAATGGATTTGGTATAAATCTTTATTTTGCACGGCGATCTTTTTGACCCATTCTTCGACCTTCCTTTATGGCTGGACTGCTGTGCATCATATTGTGTTGCACCTATTTTGCAGTCACACCAGTTACATTCACACATAAAGTGGTGTCTGACTTAAGGTCTTCAGTTTGGTCCGTAATGTTGTTATTGTCCACTTCAATTATGGATTGAGGCATTACTACCATTGTCAATATTAAATATCCATCAAAAATAGTACATATGGATGGAAGCACTCCGTCGGTTACGACGATGAGGCTTCCGGTTGATCCGAATCAACGGAACAGCCTGCTCGTGAAATTAACGTGTAAGTGGCTGAGCACTCCACAGACACGTGTACCCTTAACGTATGTCTCGGGGATATTCAGCGTGACAAGGCCGGCCCTTTGAAATACAGGTACAACAGAAACAGGAAGTAAGAGTGATAGAAGGTTGTGGTGAAAGAGTACAGCAGGGATCACCACCATCCCCTGCCGCAGCCTCGTGGAGCTTTTTAGGAGTACATATAAACTGCAGACAAATAGAATGAAAAGAAATAATAAAATTGAACAAGGGAAAGTAAATGGGAGACTGAAAGAGATAGGCCTGCACAGGAAGGATTAGATTAAATTAAGTTAAAGGCGAGAGAAGAGGACTGGAAAAAAAAAGAATATACACAGGCGGAATTGTCTGGGAGAGTGATATAGATAGAATGAAAGCTGCTGAGGAAAGATGTTAAAAGCTTGTCATCACAGTTAGTTTGAGGTTAGAGTTGGAGCGAAAATAAAATGTAAATCTGGTAATTTTGAAGCATGTTATGTCACTGATGGTGCTTACTGAACTCTGTGTTGCATCTGATGTCATTATATTGTCAGTAACACACAGGGAGTCAGAACAGAATGAAGCCGAAACGATTGTTGTGTTAATAAAGCTTCTAGTTACATTCCGTCTCCTGTATCAATCATTGAATATATATATATACAGTTGCAGCCAAAATGTTCAGAATGGCATTGTTTTCGTGTGAAAAGTAGGTATAATTTTTTATCGAAGTTGTTTTATATTCTATAATTTTCACAGACTATAAATACGATAGTATCTGGTATTGTCTGAGATTTTAATGTAATTTAAGCGGATAATACAAAAGTTATGGATGATTTAGTGATTTACTGCAAGACCCATGGCGGCCAAAATGATCTGAACGGTTGAAAAAAATAACAAAATAATAAAAAAGCACAGAGAATACTAGAATTATTTAATGTTTAGTGTGAAGCCCTTTAGCTTCAATCACACTTTGACATCTTCGACTGCATGAGGAAATTAAATTTTCAATTTCTTGCTGGGTGACCTTATTCCATTCTTCCTGAAGGACATTCCATAATTGCTCGGTTGTTATAGGATTTCTGGCTTTCGAACGTTCTCCTAGAGTATTCCACACATTTTCAATAGGATTGAGATCTGAGATTTGAGCAGGCCAATCCAAAACAATAACCTTTTCAGCCTTGAGGAAGTTCATGACCACCTTAGCCTTGTGACATGGGGCATTGTCCTGCATCAATATGGGTGGTCGCTTGGTTGAATTTCTCAGCACAGGCAACACATGATCTCTTACAAGTTGTTTATAAACTCCTGCATTTAACTTCCCATATAATCGCATCAAAGGGCACACTCCATCTCCAGATATCATCCGCCAAACCATGACACTTCCTCCACCGAATTTAACACTAGTCTTAAGGCATTTAGGCGACAGGTTTTCACCTACATTTCGACGAACGTACCTCTCCCATCTGAGCCAAATAACATAAACTTAGATTCATCACTGAAATGCACAGATTGCCATTCTTCTTGAGACCACAACACATTGCAAAAGTAAGACGACACTTTTTATTCTTGGAACTGATCAGTGGCTTCACTGCAGGTGCTCTTGCTTGTAGGTCATGTTCAACTAAACGACGAGACACAGTTTTTCGAGATAAAGTTTTCTTCAGTACAGCAGCATGTCCTTTTTAACCAACTTTACCATAGCACGATATTCTCTCTTGGTAGTTATTCTTGGCCTACCTGTAGACTTTCTAGCTTCACACGAGCCACAATCATTGTAGTCCTTAAGAATACCGTGAACAACACTTTTTGACTTGTTAACAATCTTTGCAATAGACCCAATACTTAAATTATCCTTCTTACGAAGCTTAATAATCTGCTGACGAATTGGTAACAGAGTAAGTGGAATTATATTAACAAAGTACACTGCAGATATTCTTACTAATGTTTAGTAAACGAACCGTCATGTAAACAAATTCAAAACATTAGAGTTCGTCGGTTAAATATACTAAAACACGGAGTAAAAGCAACCGTTCTGATCCTTTTGGCCGCCATGGGTTTTGCAGTAAATCCCTAAATCATCCATAACTTTTGTATTATCCCCTCAAATTACACCACAATCTCAGACAATAACAATTCATATTGTATTTATTGTCTGTGAAAGTTATAGAATATAAAACAACTTTGACAAAACGTATATCTATTTTTCTGACGAAAACAATGCCGTTCTGAAAATTTTGGCCGCAACTGTATATATATATATATATATATATATATATATATATATATATATATATATATATATATATATATATATATATATATATTTATATATATAAATTACAAAATAATACTGGAAGGTACCGCATGTATGAAAATATACAAGGAAGTGAGTTTGAAAATGCAGAGGTCTTTTAAAGATGTTAATTGAATTGACCAGTGACACCTTTTTTTAACAGAAAGATTTTCAAAAGTAAAGTGCAAGGCTTTCTGTAGCCTTTGTAGGGGAAAACATTTGTTAACAGAGATATATCAAAATACAGTAAACGAGTCGCTGACACTGATAAAAAATGTTAACATTTTATTATCATTGTCAAAGATTCTATTTCTTTATATTTTCTGATCCTTGTCAAATATATGGTGTGAGCAAGTCTCTGTATTACACAATTCAAAATTGTTTTATTAGAACTTGGTCTCATGAATGTTGCTTTATTATTCATTGGTATACGCCAATATTGATATCCGAGACGCCATTATTGATACTCATTGATCTCGAATACACTCGTTTATGTTTAAAATTCATTATATCTGAATAGTTGAATTATCAATAATTTATACAAATAATAACTGATAGCTTGTTTACGTCGTTTCCTTTGATTATTTCACATGAAACATAAGGCATTTCGTCCTTCTGTAGGATCTGAGTTCAAATAACACCGAAGATGTCTTTGCTTTTTATCCTTTTAGGTTCCTTAAAATAAGTACCAGCTGAAAACTGGGGTGGGGGTAATCGACAGTCTCCTTCGATTTAACCGCTTGCGTAGTAAATGATTAGAGAATTGCAGGGAGAATTTAAGGTACTGGGAAATAAGGAGTATTTTGTGTTTTCAGTAGATATAATAAATTAAATGTTTGTTAAAATTTGTAATGTAAAATGCATTTTACACCAAAGTACTTCAAGAGAGTTTTATCTCTCTTCAGCGAAGTTTATTCTTTGTGTTCTTTTAGGTACGGATTCGCTGATAAAAGTTTGTAGTTCTATCAAAATGTCAGCTAAATTAAATAGTAACTGTCAGAACATGGATAAAAGTATTCTGAGGTGGGTGACAAGCAGAATGAAGGCAAATTGTAGAGCAAGAAAAGTATGCATAAGGTGACAAAAGAATAGGATAGAAAAAGAGAAATAAATAAACAAACAGAAAAAAAAGGAGATAAAAAGAGAGTGGATATTTTTGTTCAAATTCCACTGACTTGCATTTGTTCCATTCCGATCAACTTTGGATTTGCTCATTTAGGGATCGATAAAATATGTACAAGTCAAGTGGTAGGATAATTATAAAGGAATGTTTATCCGACGAACCGAAAATGCTTTCCTTGTCACAAAATTTGAATCCAATATTCAGTTGGCTTCCCTTCCTGAAACTCATCCAACATTTCTCAATTAAAACAATAACCTTAAAGGTGATGTTCAATAGTTACAAATTCATAAGGACTTTCCTTAAAAAAATGGAGAAATAAAAATCGTCAATTTCGGCTGAACCCATTGTATGTCTAATATTGATGTTCGTTCATTAAGTACAGATACGACCAAATAGCGGTTTTCTGTAACTCATATTTTATACATCCGTCGTATTGGTGAATGTATAAGAATAAAAACACAACATGTCATTGATCAACTTAAAATGCTTTTTTTGTCACTTACAACACATGTTACATTATATTCAATTGTAATAGAAATTGCCACCTGGACGGCGTCAGAATAGGCAGATTTGATCTCGAAATTACACAATGAACTGTCTTATGGATATTTCGATTCTCATTTCTCGTAAGTAGGCTTCTCGTCAGGCTTGCGAGGAAGGGATGGCCTCCCTTTGCAAATACTTCAAGGGCACTGATATGGTGTCTAAAGCCAGCTAGATACGATGATCTCTTGGGTCTATAAAGCTACAGTGACACCCCTCCCCTATGTGGTTAGCCATGATAAGATGGCTTCTATACTTTATATATATATATATATATATATATATATATATATGCGATGGAGTAAATTTAGATAAACTTAGATATGTTTCGACCAAAGATTGCTCCAGGCCATGTCTAACTTAATAGCACCACCTGATAGGATTATTTGAACCCTGTTTAAGACAAGTTTTGTTTATGGTCCATTCAAGTAGTGAGTTTTTGTTGGGTGAGTTGTATCCAATTATGGGTGGCTTACCTGGTATTCTTTGAAGGAATCCATCCAGACTCCGTTTAAAGTTGATGGGATCCTCTTCCTCTTTGATCTCTTTCGTGACAATGTTAAATAGGACAGGGCCTGTTGAGAAAAAGACATTATGTTGCAGTGTACATGTATGCTGTGATCTTGAATTGGGCAGGGGACGTATGGCCCGAGGTCCCAGTCTTGGATGAACCTTGAAGCTAATGTTCAGGTCGTTTGGGCAAAGTTGGCGGTATATTCTCCACATCGTACAAATGATGTACCGCTCACGGTTACGCTGGACAAAGTAGAGTTTCAAGGCTTTAAGTCGGTCCCAATAATCGAGAGCAGCCATGACTTCAATTCGTTTAGAGAGTACCCTCTGGGGTGATTCAATCCTCGAGATGTTTTGTCTTGTATGGGGAGACCACAGTGGGCAGCAGTATTCGAGGTGTGGCCGTACAAAGGAGGAAAAAAGTGGTATGATGCCACCTTGTTCTCTGGACCGGAAAGTTCTTAAGATCCAGGAACTCATCCTACGAGCTATATCGACCTTATTATTGATGTGTGCACTCCAACTGAGATCGTCATAAAAAATTACACCCAAGTCTCTGATATTGTTAGAGGCTGTGAGCGGTTCCCCTGAAGGAAGAGAGTATGGCTGTTTTAGTGAGGAATTTCTTCCAAAATTCATCAGCTCAAATTTTCTCTCGTTCAGTTGCATTTTATTTCTGTCTTTCCATTGACTCACAGCATATAGATCAGACTGGAGTTGAGTTCGGTCTACTTCTTCAATATTTTCCCTTTGCAGTGATGTACGACACTGGAAAGGTCATTTATGTAAATTATGAAGAGTGGCGGGACCAAGACAGTCCCCTGGGGGACACCGCTGGTGACTTTTGCTGGGCTTGAGTGAACTCAACTACAACATGTGTTCTATTTGCCAGGAAATACTTAATCCAGTGTAGAACTTTTCCACGGATTCCAACATTTGCCAATTTTGAGAGTAGGATATTATGGTCTACCCTGTCGAACGCTTTACTGAAGTCAAGATATATGACATCAGAGTTCGAACCTGTTCCCAAGGCTTTGAGTATATCTTCAATGTGGTGTAAGAGCTGTATTAGACATACGCTGCCACTGTGAAAGCCATGCTGATTTGCATTTAGGAGTTTGTGGGTCTCCAGGAAGTCAGCTATCCTTGATCTTAACACTCTTTCAAACACTTTAATGATGTGGGAGGTGAGTGAGATTGGGCGATAGTTGAGTGCGAGGGATAGAAACTGTTTCGGTATATATCCTGCGTCTAACGAATTTTTCCAGAGGTTGGTCAGAGGGACTCCAAGTTGGTGTCTACCTTCCTTCAGGAGACTAGCGGGGAATCTGTCAGGGCCTACAGCAGAGTAGTATTTGACCTCATTTATTGCTACTATGATGTCAGTGGCAGTCAAGGTTATGTCTGAGATTTTATGTTGGGAGTCAACTTCGTTCGCTTCTCTTACGTCAATATCAGTGGGAACACTAAAGACAGAGCAGTATTGTTTCTACAGTGTTTCTGCCATTTCTTTAGCATCGTGTTGGGGAAAGCCGTTATCATCAATCAAGGGCCCAATGGGTGAGAGAGTGGTTCTATGCTTATTTGCATAAGAATAGAACACTTTTGGGTTCTGTTTGATGTTTTTGGTTACCCACTGTTCCTCCACAGTTCTTTGATTTTCAATGGAGATTTTCATGTCGGTCTGCAGATGACGTTTTTCCAGCTCTAGCCTTTGAATTGTTGTTGAATGTGGATGTTGTATGTGGGAATATTTTAATTGGTTGATTTTTTTTTTAGTCTTTTGATGCGCCTGATGAGTGTTTCTTTCTTTTTAGGGAGCCGGTTTCTGTTTGTGTTAGTAGATTTCGTGGGAGCGTGTTTAGAGCATGTCTAGGTGACAATGTTCTCAAAGTGCTGCCATGCGGTCTCAATATGGGTGGAATTGAGAGTAAAAGACCAGTCGATGAAAGACAGATCCTTTCTGATTGCTCCCCAGTCCGCTTTGTGGAGGTTTATGTTGTCAAATGAGTGCCATGGAGTAGGATTGGCTGGTTTGGTTTTTATATGTCGCGAATTAAAATTGCAGAGTACCATGTCGTGGTCTGAGAGGAGAGTTTTTTCAACTGAAATACTGTCAACGAAGCTAGAGTGATTGGTCAATACCAAATCCAAGATCGTTTTATTCTGTCTCGTTTGTTCGAGCACTAGCTGAGTCAGGAAATATTCATCCATTAGATTAAAAGCAGTTCTGCTGCTGCCCTATCTGATGTAGAGAATTTGCCTAACTTCAGAGTATTTGTGGGCCAGTTCACATGAGGGAGGTTAAATTCACCCATCACTAGTATGTTTCCAGAGTTGTACTTCCGAAGGAAGGACTTGATTTTGCTAAGGCACTCTTCAAAGCTCTTTAGAGGTGTTGGAGAGGCCTGTAAAGACCACCTATTATTATGTCCTTGGCCTTGCTGAATAGTGATACAGATTCACAATAGCCATTGGAAAATATGTCCTTGGCATCAAGTGAAAAGGAGTCATGGATAAAGATGGCTGTCCCTCCCTTATTTCAGTCTGTGCGATCCACATGAACAATGGTGAAATCTTTTATTTTCACCTCGGCATCCATATGGGTGTTGTTCAGGTGAGTCTCAGTAAAGATAAAGAAAGGGAAGCAATGTGCCGTTTCGGCAAGCCAACTCTCTATATATGGGATCTTCCATTTTTTGGCAATAATTGATGGGTTAATGCCACGTACATTTAACAGGAATGTCGAGGTAAGGGAAGTTTGATGTTTGCATTGTTCTAAGTTATGTTTTATGTTGTTCAGTGGTAACATTGTGGGTAGTTCTTGTATGGAGCTGTGTGTCTATGAGTTTCTTGTTAGTAGTAGGTGTGTGGTCCTTGTGATTTGCATAGGTGGTTGCTAATAGCTCGTTGGATCTCCTGGCTTAGGTCGGCCTTCATATTTTCTAGTTAAGTCAGTAAAAAAGTGTTACTTGTTTGGTTTGCCACTTGGTCAGAGGATACATATTTCATGTTGGCGTTATTTGGTGTTTTTTCATGGTTCTGTCTACGCTGTTGGATTGTAGGAGGGGAAACGTGGTTGTATTTTGTTTTTGTTGTTGTCGTAGATCTCCTCTGTTGCTGTTTATATTTATTTTACGATTGTTTTGTGCCCTTCAGATGGTGGTGGTTGCATTATGGGTTCAGGTACATCCTTAGTGACAGAGAAGTTTGGCACAGTTTAGGAGGGAAGAACGTGCATCCATTGCGTTTTGTGCATCCATATTTGGGATCAGGACCATGAACTCTGTATTTAGGACAGTATTTGGGGTGAAGGTGAGGGCAGTTTTTTCCCGTTATACCATATGGACAAGTGCCCTTGACAAGTCTACGACATAAGGTAGGATGGAAGAAAGCACAGCGTCCCTTGTTGTTGGGGCCGCTGGGGCCGAATCTACAGTTGCCTTGAGAATGGTTATGGCAGGGTGTTTGACGTGGGTGTAGAAGTGATTTTTCTATTCTGGCAGGCACGTTGGTCAGTGATCCTATTGTAGTGGCAGTAGCAGAGTGTTGTTGTTGTTGTTGTTGTTGCTGTAGCAGCAGGGAAACTTGACGTGCAACAGTAGGGCTGGGTGGAATCGGGTCAGATACTGGTGCCAAACAAGGTGCTTCCAATGTAGTAGCAGAAGCAGGCTGTTGTTGTTGCGATAGTGAGTCCTGGCTTGCCAAGGTAGTGTTGGGAGGAATTAGGTCAGATATTGTTTGTTGCTGGCTATCGGGTCGTTGAAGTGACCCCTGACCTGTTGGAGTTGGGTCATTTGGTGCACTACATTCATTGTCAAGGCTGGCTTCTAGTGTTGCCATATGTGTGTGGAAAATAGGAAATGTTCTTACGATCTCTTTTATTTTGTTTTCGATGTGTTTTACATATCTGTGAAAGGATTATTTTGCTAATTTTTCAGCTATTTTACTGTAAACATTAGCTTCGTTGTGGTGAGTGTACCAAGCGTTTATCAGTGCAGTGATTTCATTTTCAACCCAGGGGCGTGTTTGAATATTATTGGCCATATTCAGTGGGACAGTATTATACACTGTACGTCAGTTATTGATGGCTTGATGTATAATAGTGAATACACCGTTGAAAAGTTTGTGTCGATATACATGGAAATGCGTGGCTATATCTGAGTGTGTGTGGGAGAGTTCAATGTATTTAGTACAAATCAGGATGAGCGGTGTGTTTAATACAGATCAAGAGAAAATAATTGTACTCACGGGACTAGTTTTAGAACTAGTCTTGGGTTTAGTTTTGGTTTATATTTCTTTCTCCAGGTTGTATATAGATTTGTATAAATTTATCCTCCGATGGTAGTAAAAGAGTAGAATAGTAGGATTGTAGAATTGTAGAATTCAAAGGTTCTGGGACTAGAAACAAGAAGAGTTTATGCTGGCTTGAGTTGAAATATGCTTCTTTGGCTACTGACTTGAGCGGAGCTATGAAAAGTACGTCTTCTCACGACGAATGCCCGAATAGTAATATATCTATTCTGTTTCATCCTATTCTCTCTCATTCAAACTCGTCATACATACTCACATGCATACATTCGTACATATATATATATATATATATATATATATATATATATATATATATATATATATATATATATATATATATATACATACATACACACACACACATACACACACACACACACACATATATATATATATATATATATAAATATTTATATATCTATTAACTAATTATAGAAATGTCAGTACAAACTGTGTTAAGATACATTCAAGGGAATATGAATAGATAAATATTCATTTTTAGCTACTTTGAATAGAATTTGCTTTAATTATTCTATAGGCTTAACATCTTGATAATTTTATAATTGACAGTGAAGTTAACGCTTATGTTTATTTTATAGAACTATGTACAGGAGAAGTGATTTTGATATTTGATAACAATGTATTTACTTTTCCTTCCTTATTCTTCCGACTGTTCGGAGTCATGTCAAAGGTGAATGTGAGCCCAGAATAGAGTTGATGTTAAAATATAAACCATAAAACAATACTTGAATATATAATTTAGATTCGTATTTTACATTGCAGTAAATACAAGAATTTTGAGAAATGCTTCTGATGAAAAAAAACGATATTGTTTAAAATGGTATAAATTCAATAGCAGATATAAATTTAATAGCATGATTTTGGTACGAAGCTTGCATTACTTTAATTATATTTGTTAAAATAAAAGCAGTGCTTGTCAAAGTAACGATTTAAATAGATTGTTCCATATTACGAATATTACGAATATTTTCCTAAAGTCATTAGGGACGGAATAATCGTGCAAGGAAGGAAAGACATTTTATTTAGATATTTTATTCAGGCGTAGGAGTGGCTGTGTGGTAAGTAGCTTCTTTATCTACCACATGATTCTGGGTTCAATCCCACTGCGTGTAACCTTGGGCAAAAGTGTCTTCGACTATAGCCTCAGGCCGAGCAAAGCCTTGTGAGTGGATTTGGTAGACGGAAACTGAATGAAGCCCATCGTGTATATGTATATATATATATATGTTTGTGTGTGTGTGAGTGTGCGTGTGTCTGTATGTTTGTGTGTCTCTGTTTGTTCCCCCAACGTCGCTTAACATCCGATGCTGGTGTGTTTACGTTCCTGTAACTTAGCGGTTCGGCAAAAGAAATTGATATAATAAGTACTAGGCTTACAAAGTGTAAGTCCTGGGGTAGATTTGCTCGACTAAAGGCGGTGCTCCAATATGGCCACAGGCAACTGACTGAAACGTGCAAAAGAATAGTAAAGAACGTGGTTTAGAACTTACCACATTAACATAAATGTAACGAAGAGTCATGGTTGCTATAATTTTAAATAATCTCTCACAAACCCTTGTTTCTTATTTGTAAGTGTTTTAATCGATCAGAGTATTCTAGCATCTATCTTTAGTTAAGGTCGTTAGAATTTCACATGCGTACATGTCTGAAAATGTATTCTTTCATTTTAAAAGTAAGTTTTCACAATACTTCGATATTTATTTCAGGCAAACTCTGGTGGAATAAGCAAAACATTTCTACTGCCGCTGAATGTACAATATATTACTATAACTAAATTACTTTGAAAGATCCGTTTGTTTTTATTGAAAATAATTCTGTTGAAACATTTCTGTAATAAAGGCTGTTGTCATTTTGTTATCAGTGAAATAGTTTGTAAACCTTTTCGACATGGTTACACTAATAATATCATGAGTATAAACCATAATGCCAAATATCTGGAAAAGAAAAATATTCTTTTCCAATAGTATTGGGTTGTCCGGAAAGTTTGTGACGATTTATAGTAGCTTACCTTTCGACTTATTTTAGAACATGGTTGTGTCCATAAAATAGGATTTGACTGCAGCTCCATTTAGAACAAAATTTAAGCTATTCGTGGAAGAATGTTTATGTTCCTATAACCTGTGTTAATTCTGTAACCCTTTAAAATAGAAGATAAGAAAGTGCATTTTCGGCATTTGATGCTTTAGGAACCAGACAAAAATTGCTGCAGCTCGGCTGGGATGACATACCCCAGCCTCCATGCTCACCAGATATTGTTCCTTCGGATTTCCACTTATTCATGTCTCTGCCGAATTGTCTTAATGGTAAATATTTCAATTCCTTGGAAAATATACCCTGGTGAATTTTTTGCCATGAAACCACCCCAATTCTGGGAAGAGGGTATTTTCAAGTTAAAGGAAAGATGGAGACGCATTTTGCAACAAAATGGTTCATATTTGGTAGATTGAAAATGTAATGGCAGGTATTTATTGACCTTTTTCTTTCCTTTAAAAATCAGCACGGACTTTCTGGACAACACAGTATTACGGTGTAATTATTCTAATATTTAATTACAAGAAAGCAAATGAATATATCAAAACAGGTGCCCTATTAAGGTCATATTATAAGGTATTAATTGAAATAGAAGTGTCCACAGTAAATGGCATGCATTAGACATGTAATACATATTGCATGTTTGTTGCAATGTGAATTCTATAAGAGAACGTTAAAAGTTGGTCCCGATGTAAGGGCAGTTGCAGAAAATTGCATCAAGTACCCGTGTACTTGCAATGGTATTTTAACTTATGTTATACGTAGCACACAACTTACTGCATGCACAGGAATTACTTTTATGAGAATGAGGTGCTAGTTTCATAATACAGATACGCATGCGTTATTCCTTTCAAAGTAATTTTAACAACATGCACATTTTTAATATATAATTTTGATGGCTTTAGGTAGCTGTTGCGAATTAAAGAGCTATTGAAGAAATGTTCAGTGATAATACTGATTATTAATAGAGAGATTTCGGAAGGAAAGGTTTTCAAATTATTTGTAGTCCTTACTAATATATTTCATGTTCATATCATCCTAGAAAAGAAGGTCATTTAAACACTAAAGAAAGTACTAGCACTAACATTGCTTACCGAATTCATTTTAAATGATATCCGATCTAAAATTGTGAATAAGCAAACTTTTTTCTCCATATACAGGTTAGGATCGAGCCAGAATTCTAAACAGCTGTTGTAACTTTATTACACATTCATAAGTATTTATTATGCTACTGCAAGTATGTACGTGTATAAATTTGAAGAGCCGTAAAAATTAAATCCCAATATTACAAAAAATCAGTACTGGTATGTATGCAATACCCTTTCTCCACATTCTAGAAAAATGTTCTAGTAAAAATGTTCTACAGAAATGTAGTGGGTGATCATTGCTTCGCTTTCAGCGACCCAGCTTTCTGGCTATAAGAATTAGCAGCGTGTTCGGATATGGTAGACTATGGGTGAAAGGTTTCCACTGTATAAAACAGAATTCGTAAGGACACCATAATTTATACAGCCTGTTCAAAACATTATCGACGATTATCCAGTGAAATAAATGACGTTAATCGCTAAAGTTCATCGTAGGTGCAGCAGTGGCTGCGTGGTAAGTAGCTTGCTTACAAACCACATGGTTCTGGGTTCAGTACTATAGCCTGGGGCTGACGAAAGCCTTGTGAGTAGATTTGGTAGACGGATACTGAATGAAGCCCGCCGTATATATATATATATATATATATATATATATATATATATGTATATGTACTTGTCCCACCAACATCGCTTGACAACCGATGTTGGTGTGTTTACTTCTCTGTTATCTAGTTGTTTGGAAAAAAGAGACGGATATAATAATTACTAGGCTTCCAAAGAATATGTCCTGTGGTCGATTTGCTCGACTAAAGGCGGTGCTCTAGCATGGCCGCAGTCAAGTGACTGAAACAAGTAAAAGAGCAAAAGAGTATATCGGAGTCAGCTATCAGAAATATGATGAAGGATGACATCTGATACATGGCTCATTTACTGTCAAGTGGCATGCATATAACAGCAAAAACACGGGAAATTATTTCATAAGCGTCAAGCCTATACTTAACGAATATAAATGGTCTGTGTAAAAAAAAAATATTAAAGGGTAAATGTAGGAAGAGAAATCACAGATTGTAATGTATAGTTCGTTCTTCTATATCCTCAGAGAAATTCACAACACATGAGATAGATTTAGAGGTTATGAGTAACCAAGATGATGTCAGAATTCATGCTTTCTGCCAGAGACTTAGTATTTCAGTTACAGTTTTCGTGGATACGTTTAAGTTAATGCACTTACGATCATGTAACGTGTAACAAATAAGATTTTAAATCTATTCATGGATGTGATCTTACATATTGTCGGGTTGCTGGTCCCAAATATGTAAACTATAATGCATTATCACGTACAAATTTTCAATAAAATAAAAATTAGTTATAATAAAAAGATGTGATTTTTTAATAGATTGTTACTTTATTGAAATGAATCAAGCAATGAAGGGAAGATATTGTGTTAGTGTTAGGAAGATATCAAACACAAATGAATGTCAAGAGAATATGCTTCTAAGTGTCAGCCCTTATATTGATCGAAACGAAGAAGATCACTTTGTATTCCGCTTCTGCTGTGCATGTGGACCATTACATTTGAATGACCAACAGTAATCAAACTGACTTTCCATTTGCTCTGTTATCCTGTTTCTATTTGCCATATTATCGAGATTTCATGATGCATATATCCTAATAGTATTTCTCTCTTTTTTCCTCACTGTAGTTGCCACAATTCTTGGCAAATACTCAATATGTGATTCCAAAAAGTCCGTTTTTACACTCATTGCAGACCGAAGTTGTTGGCAACTGGAAATCAGGTCTTGAATAAAATTTTTCATATCCTGTGAAGCGGGTAATTCCCAAGTAAGTTTCGGAAATCTGTTTGAAGGGAGAACCAATCATTTAACTCGACACTGACTTGTGTTACCTCAAAATGAGTTCCTTCATGAATTCTCGAAAATGACAGCCAAAAAAGTTACCTACGTTTAGCTTGCCTTCTGCCATACATAGAAACTTTGGATTCATGTACTTGAGAGTGCCACGTACTTCTTCAGGGACCACGCACAATTTTCATTTTCGATTTGAAGACCTTTTTTTATTTGGAGAGGTGGCAGTAGAATATTCTTGGGATCAACAATTTTCACTTCGATATTTTGCTGACAAGAGAAAGTAAATTTTGAACGCATTCCAGGCATCTGAATAACAGAAAGATTGTATATTTGAAACTTAAAAGACTAAAAAATGTTGTCAGCAGAGGGATACAGGAGACGAAATTTCCTGATGTTTTCACAGCTATACAACTTATAAAATTTGCTTTCCTGACTGTAAAATACCAAACACATTCGACGCTAATAAAAAAAAGATCGTCTATAAAATGTTGTCTCATTCCAAAAATTTGTTGGTCATTATGGGCAACAGGCCGTCTAGCTTAATGGCAGGGATACAGCCGGTGTCTGAGGGTCAGGTGTTTGACATCCGTAGCTGTCCGCTGACAAACTTCATTTTTATAATCATAAAATGAACAATCTTATTTCTGCTTTCACGGCCATACTGCATTTTGAAATTTACTTTCTTGTCTGTAAAATCTCCAAAACATTCGACGATCGCATTCCTTGAACACGCAAAATTCACATTATGAAGCCAAACTTTACATTTTGTAGGTGTCAGGGTATTTTCACGGGATTGCGATGGACTAGCACGACGGCCCTGCCCTTGTTCATTTGTAACACCTCTCAACAGTACATTCGAGCACTGCAGATATATATATATATATATATATATATATATATATATATATATATATATATATATATATATATATATTTATATATGTATGAACTTATTGTTATATCTGCTTTTATAAATCGTTTGTCGTTATCAAAATGCTAGCTCTTTTAGATATATCTAAAATGATGAGAGAGTATATGTCCTTTGACTAATATATTATAACAACTCAATGTAAAATTAAATATTGACGATATTTTGTTTTTAATGATATTGCCGCTATCAATTCTCTCACGCTCTTGAACGGGATATTAGTGGTTTACTCATATGAGTGCATACACACAGAGCGCGCGCACACACAGACATATATTGTTACGGTTACTGCATCCAGAAGAAACAGCCCCTGTTCGAAATACATGTCAACCTCTTTTCTCATTGAAAGGGGGATGGATTCTGGCATGTCTTGAATAATCGAAAGAGGAAGGGTGTGATGGAGCGACAGAACATTCTAACACTTTTTGCTCAATTTCTTTTTCAAATCTTTTCAATTCTAATTCCTCTTGAAGCTTTTTCATTTCCATCTGGTCTAAAATTGCTTCTTTTACCCTCTTCAAAACATCATGTCTCCAAAAACTTCCGCATCAACGCAGTGATTTAAAACAGGTTTTAATATCTGAAATTTCCTCATACTATTAGGTTAGCAAGTAAGTTCCAGCCGTTTTTTTAATTTGAATTTTTAAAAAAGTTTAGTAAAAAATAAAAACTAATTAATCAATAATGTATTCACCCATGTTTTTTACGACTTCTTCTCAACGTTCAGCAAGATTTTCAATACTTCGTTGGTAGAAATCACCCGGTTTCGACTCGAAAACTTGATCCAACCAAGCTCTCAATTCTGCATCAGTTTTGAACGAAATTCCGCTCGTATCATTTGAAAGAGATCGAAAGAGGTGGAAAGCCGTTGGTGCCAAATCAAGAGAGTACGGCGAGTGTGGTAGCACTTCCAAGCCATGTGTTTAAATGGCTTCCTAGGTCATACTGGCGATATGGGAGCAGGCGTTGTCGTGCAGCGGAAGAACTCCATGCAGCCAATTTGATGTTTTATCTTGAATAGCCGCGTTGAGTCGTTCCATCACTTGAACATAGAGTTCCATGTTGACTGTTTGGATCGGTTCAAGCAATTCGTAATGAATAATCCCTTCCCACTACCACCATACGCGCAACATCATTTTATGCGGATGAAGATCTTGTTTCACGCGCGTTGTCGCTTGTTTACCGGGGCTAAGCCATTCCTTACGCTGCTTCATACTGATGTGCAGGTACTATATTTCTTTGCAAGTAACGATTCCGTAAAGAAATCGTTGCTTGTTTCCATAAGTTGAGCGGTGACGAGCAAGCAAACTAGTGGAAATTGTGGCATGTTGATATTTGTTTTTGTCACTTAAAGCCTGCGGAACACATGCTCCATACTTCTGCAGCTTTCCCATCGAGTGAAGATGCTTCATTATAGCAGTGTGCGAGCATTCCATTTTCTCTGTCAATTCCCTTGTGATTTGACAAGAATTTTCGTGCAAAAGTTGGTTTAATCGCTCTTCATTAGCCTGAACTGGACGGCCAGAATGGCGTGCGTCTTTGAGATCAAAATTTCCATTTTTGAATTTGGCATACTAATCACGAGCGGTTCTTTCCGCTATGGCACCCTCCCACTACACAGCATAAATTTCGACAGCATCTTTTGCAGTCTTAGAAGCTTGATCAATAGCAAAACGTAGGCGGTTTCTAAAAACCTCATTTTTCTTAACTTGGCATTCCATTTTAATGATCTGAAAATAAACAAAAATTAACTAAAATTCAGTAAAAAAAAAAAGATTCCAAAATGATTCAAAAACAGAATTCTCGGAACAAATTGATTCGAAAACATAAAAATGCAAAAATTTCCAAAATTTAAAACCAGCAAGCACGGGTACAGAGAAAAATCACATTTTCTGTAAATTTATCTTTTATACACCTGTCGTGTTGGTGAATATACAAGAAAACAAGTTGTAAATGTATTAATGACGTAGAAGGTCATTGATCAACTTTACATGCTTTCTCCGTCAGTTGATACAGTTGTTACATCATATTTATAATATGATTTATATTTATATTAGAAATTGCCACACTTTTGCATAGATATGCAAACTAATGCACGGATAATACACACATACACACGAACACACATATGTATATTTATGTACATATATACGGGATAAAACATACTTAGAAGAGGATGATGGGATTCAATCATATAATAATGTAAATAATATATATATATATATATATATATATATATATATATATATATATATACATACTTATATCTATGCGTATATATATACGCATAGATAACTAACATATATATATGTTAGTTAGTTAATTTGGCTCAAGAGCAAATAGCAAGGCCATGTAGGGGGACATGGAGTTAAGTACAGGGTGGTGTTCATGTAAAGAGTTCAGGCCACTTGAGGTCCAGGGAGGCTTTGAACAAGCGGTCGTCGGCATCTTCACCATCTCGTCTGGCAGCTTGTTCCACGGATCCGCAACCCGGAAGGAGAAAGCTCCTCTCCTTCGATTAAGATGAAATCGTCGCAGGTAGAGCTTTTCGGAATGACCCCGCAGCCGACGCTCTGGAGCAGGAGTGAAGAACAGCTCTTTAGAGAGGTTACACTTTCCGCTTATGATGTTGTGGGCGAGAATGAGATCACCACGGCGGCGGCGTTTTTCAAGGCAATAAAGGTCGAGTGTCCTCAGCCTTTCTTCGTAGGACAAATTTCTGAGCCCATGAACCATGCGGGTAGCCAGCTTCTGGACTCTTTCGAGATGCTGTATGTCTTTGAGGAGATAAGGAGAATAGGCTTGAATCCCATACTCCAATATGGGTCTCACCAGCGTGACATAGAGTGGTAGGAATATGGCTGCTGTGAGCATTCCGAATGACCGTCGAATCAAGAACAGAAATCCGCGTGCTTTGTTGGCAGCATGGACGCACTGGGCCGAAGGCGAAAAGGAGGAATCCACCAAGATACCCATGTCCTTTACCTGATCGGTCCTCTCCAGCAGCAGACGACCCGGCTCGAAATCAATTTGAGTTGCAGGAGTAGAGCCGACAGGCAGATGACAGCACTTTGACACGTTCAGACACAGGTCCCAATCGTTAGACCACTTCCAAATGTGGTGGAGGCATCGACGAAGATCCTCTATACTACCGCGAGGAGCGACCAGTTTGATATCGTCGGCAAATAGAAGGGCGTGTTGCGTGAGGTCGTCGGGCAAGGCATTTATGAAGACTAAGAACAACAGGGGCCCAAGCACTGATCCTTGAGGCACGCCACTGCTCGCACTGGAGACGTCGGACCGCGAACCAGTAACTCGGACTTGGAAGGAGCGATCTGAGAGGAAGGCACCAACCCATCGTACAATATCCGGGTGGAAACTATATGCTTGAAGCTTGACAAGTAATAGGCGGTGGTTTACCGAGTCAAAAGCTTTGGCAAAGTCCAATAAAACGATGTTAACAGCATCACTATCATCGAGGATGCGCGTCACCAATTCTTCCATTACCAGTAAGTTGGTCAAGCATGATCTCTTCGGCACGAAGCCGTGTTGGGAATCAGAGATAGAGGCTGTGTTTAGGAGGTGGAGCATCATACTTTTCTTAAGGATGGTTTCGAACATCTTGCTGATTATTGATGTAAGGGAAACCGGTCGGTAGTTAAGCGTGTTTTCGCGGCTCCCTTTCTTGAAAATTGGGCAGATTATCGCTGTTCTCCAGTCTGAAGGTATAACACCCGTCGCCAATGACATATTGAATAGTCGCGTTAAGGGCTCGCAGATGACCGGAGCCAACGCTTTGATAACCCGTGGGTGTATGCCGTCAGGGCCGTGACCCTTGTTGACATCGAGACCTTGAATAACACGTTTGACCTCGTCCCGCGTGATGACCAAGCGAAGCATTGGAGGTACCGATCTATCAAATGGAGGGGGTTCACGACCATCATCTTGTTTGAAAATAGTTGAAAAAGCCTCGGCAAATAAGTGACTCTGTTGATAAGGGTCCTCAATCGATACGCCTGTTGAGTCTACCAACGTTGCAATCTGGTTGTTCAAGCGGGAATTACGCTGGACATGGGCAAAGAAGGTTTGCTACTGGCATTTGCCGCGATTTTGTATTCATAACTGAAGCGTTCTTTCTTTTCAATTTTCACGGATCGATCTCGTTGAATTTTGTACACCTCAAAAGCTGCAGTCGAATCCAGATTTTTGAATTCAGCCCATGCAATATCTCTGAGTCGACGTTCTCGTTTAACCTTCTTCGTCACCCAGGGCTTGTGTTTCTTCCTCTTGGGAAGCCCAACGGGAACTGCCTGGTCAGTCAAACAGATTACATATGCTTTGAGGGATGACCATAGTTCGTCAACTGGGGACAACGTCATCAGGGATCGCCAGTCCAGAAGCGCGGAAGCCTCGGTTAGAATTTCAAGATTAATTGCAGAGAAGACTCTACGTGGCAGCGAAGTAGTCGTGGGCGTAGAAAAATTTGTGTGCATGACGAACTTCAGGACCGCATGATCACTCTTGGCAAGAGGGGCGCACACAGATACGTCTGACACTGATCTTGGATAGCGGGAGAATACCAGATCCAGCATAGATGGCTGCTGCCCAGACCGATGCCTTGTCGGATATTCAACATGTTGCGATAGAAAATAATCTTGAGCCACGTCAAGAAGGGCCTGGCCGAACCGGGAAGATGTTGTACAAATTGATGCGGGCCAATCGATCGTTGGAGCGTTGAAGTCTCCTAGTACCAAACAGTCATGCGAAGCTGAAACGAATCTTATCGCTTCGAGTAAATGAGCATCGTCCTGGGGGTCGGCAAGAGGCAGTCTGTAGACAGCCAACACGGGCAGGCAAAACTCAGATAGGCTCAGCTTGCAATAGACGGCATCGAATTTTGTTATAGGTTGAGCATTAGTGGGTAGAATACCGCTGGACGGTTTGTGCTCAGACTTAACATACACAGCAACACCTCCACCTCGCCTTTTTCCTCTGTCACATCTGAAAAGGACGTAGCCCTGCAGGTGGATTTCTGAGTCCTTTACTGCTGGAGTCAGCCAAGTCTCGGTGATAGCTATCACATCAGGGGAGTCACGTAAGGCCAGTGGAAATAGTTCACTGAACTTTGGGAATAAGGAGCACGAGTTGGTGTAGACGATGCTGAGCTGTGAAGTCTGAGGGGCGGGAGTTGGGGAACAAGCAGAATAAGGGGTATCAGATATAGCATCGTTGACGGGGGTATCAACTTCACTTCGATTTGCCCTCACATCACTTTCCCTGTCAGCACTACAGCATGGGACCAGAGGTAGGACTTGATTATCTGTCCATCTTGGATTCGTAAACCCTTCTCTCCCATTTGTTTCCTCATCTTTAGTTCGGATATTAGGTTTCTCCGACGAATTCTCTCTCTTAGTGAGTATTCCTCGCGAAAACCCATATTGGGGTCCTCCCAGGCATGCGACTGAGCTCTGTTCAGAAAGACTGAAGGCTCCTGATCGGAAGAAAAGATTACTCTTATTGGGCGTGGTCTAGTATCTGAGGTTGGGTTCGCTTGGAATCTTCCTAGCCGAGCGACCTTATGGACACTGACATTTTCGTTCACAGAGAACAATTCTCCAACTAAAATGGAAACAAAATTAATGTCATCTTTTAGGCGGGTTATGCCTGTATCACAGGTGGATTCAGCTTTACCATAAATATTGCTGATCTTGAGTGGGCAAAAAGTTCTCTACTATGAGCTGCGGTATTCGATTCTTCATTGGAGGATTTCGAAGGGTGGTTTCATAGCCATCGGACTTATGTCGGCCTGTGGGGTCGATCGGAATGGATTTAGTGGTCATAATTTTCCCGCCTGGTTTGGAACTGCACTGCCTCTTCTTCGGTTTGGGGGAGCACCACTCCCCAGATGAACTCACATCAAGATCGTTCAGAATTGGTTGAGCAATGGCATTAATGGGAAGGACAAGTGAGGGAGAATCCAAACAGATTTTATCGTGATCAGGTTTCATAGCTAAACCTGCCCCACTGGAGTTTTGACTACGTTTCTTCTTTTGGGGAGAACAACGGTCTTCAGGTGGGTTTGAGTCTACGCTCCTCAAATTAGTTTGGGGACCCTCCGGGACCGAAAAGGCAGATGAGGAAGAATCCGCACAGGAACGATCATGTGCAGAAACGACCGCCGGTTCCTTCGCCTTCTTTGGCCGCTTCGATTTTGCTCCCTTCGGTTTGGACGTCTCCAGGGAAGAAATCAAGGGTGTCTCTGCGTCAACAGGAGACTGTTTATCGTGGTCAGGTTTCATAGCTAAATCTGCCCCACTGGAGTTTTGACGACGTTTCTTCTTTTGGGGAGAACAACGGTCTTCAGGTGGGTTTGAGTCTACGCTTCTCAAATTAGGTTGGTATATATATAATAGTAGGGAATATGATTCCACACTTACAGGGATAAATTCAAGTTAGCAATTCTAAACAGACATGATGGGTGACTATATTTTTATATAGAATTAATTTTAGATCGATTTAGTTTTAATCAAATTAATTTTATTATTATATATTTGAAAATATAGCAACAAAACACGCGTAGTCTATTTACTAATTATTGTTTATGTACTCTATTCATTTTTAGAATATGTTCTATAGAATATTTAACCTTTTCTAATGGTGTGAATAACGACTTTCACTATTGAATTGTTTAATAGAGGTTTTCTCTAAATTTTATACACACACACACACACACACACACATATATATATATATATATATATATATATATATATATATATATAATATATATATATATATATATATATATTATACATGCTATGTGGGTATAGGACGTCACGGAATGTGTACAACAGAAGATACGAAGTACATGGAATAAACACTATTTTTTCGAAGAACGAAAGACACAAATGGAAAACAAACAAGAACATAAAGAAAGACCCTTCATAAATCGTTGGATGTTTTTTCGACTCTCATATTTCTAGAATTTAACAAGATAAGCTTTCGATAAAACAGTTGCAGCCGCAACGCAAATTAAATGTAAGGTAGGATTTTGCAGAGGGTCAAAATTAGTAACACAAACAGAACAATGAAAACAAACAGCAAGGGTCATATAGTGACCATGGGTTTCGCAATTATAAAGAATCTGACGAGTCGTTTATACTCTTAAAGCCTTTATATCTGCGCAATGCTCAATCTATGACAGGCCGTAAGTTTTAACTTCCTAAAATTAGATTACTTTTTTAATGCATTCGAGCGTGCTTTTCTTCGGAAATATGAAATACTGACGATACACACTCATAAAATTCATATAGACACACATCCGTGTTTGTATATATTAGAGTGTAATGTTTAGAAAGCAATTAACTATTTTGAGGAGAAGCAATGAGAAGGGAATTAGTTGAGCAAGAAAAATGTGAATAAGTGTCAAGAGAATAGGAGATTATAAAAAAGCAGTAAAAGAGAATACAATTAGAGAAGAAAGAAGAATGTGAAGGAGGAAAAGATCGAAAATGAGAGCGGAAATTGTGAGTTCCATTACCGTCGATGTCGATGGAACCTTATCTTTAGGATCGATGAAATATGCAGAAATGAAGTGCCGAGTTGAATGTGATGGTCTTTTTCCACACTAACCGAAATAGCTTGACTTGTCCCCAAATTTGAAACTGGCTACCATTCCTCCATGTCATCTGACATTTCTCAATTACAACATGAATATATACGCTCTCCAGCGATGTTGAATGGTCAGAAATTCATAAAGGTTTGCCTTTAAGAATACATAAATAAATGTTGTTAAATCTAGACCGAAAACTTTGTATTTGTAATAGAGGATCTTCTTTTAAGGAGCGAACTGGCAGAGCAGTTAGCACACCAGGCGAATTGTTGAGCGGTATTTCGTCTGCTGTTACGTTCCGTGTTTAAATAACGCCAAGGTCGACTATGCCATTAAACTTTCAGGAACAGATGCTCTTAATTTGTCTCTGTACCGTTTTAAACCGAATAGGGTTTACTATCGTAAGGTAAATTATGAATGAAAATGATACATTCAGGTATATTTCATTGCTCATATCTTAATATCAACACCTATTCCGGTTTCAAACGCACAGGGGTCGATGTAATCGGCTTAATCCATTTGTCTGTCCTTGTTTGTCCTCTCTGTGTTTAGCTCCTTGTGGATAGTAAAGAAATAGGTATTTCTCCGGTTTTACGTTCAGAGTTCAAGTTCAGCTGAGGTCGACGTTGACTTTCATCTCTTTGGGGCCGATAAATTGAGTAGCAGTCGCGTAATGGGGTCGATCTAATCGACTGGCCCCCACCACCAAAATTTCGGACATTGAGTCTAGAGGAGATAAGAATATTATTCTCCGTGCAAGGCGGGGAGCTGGCAGACTTTTTAAGCACGCCGGTCGAAAACGTTAACTTTATTTCGTCCGTCGTTACGTTCTAATTTCAAATTCCGCCGAGGTCACTTTGCTTGTCATCCTTTCAGGATCAATAAATTAAGTACCAGTTGTTCGTGAATGTAGAAGTATAAAAAGTATAAAAATATTATTATGGCATTGCATGTCATTGATCTAATTTACATGCTGTCTGTGTTAGTTGAAACACATGTTACTTCATATTTAATTACAATACATGTTTCCACATGCACATCGCCAGAATAGGAGCTGTTCGACACGAAATTACACAATGAAATATTGCGTCGTTTTTTTCTTAGTCATTTTCCGTAAGTATCCATATGGAAATTATATTGTAATGTAAAAAAAAAGAAAAAAGCACTAGAGGGGAAAAGCACACAGACAAACAAACTAAGGAGAGGGATTTCAATAATCGGCCTTCGCTTACGCGCGCATGGTGATTGCTATAGATTCTACATATATATTAATAATATAGTTTGTTTATCTAATATGTGTGTATATATTTGAGCCATTTCCTAATTTTAATTCTAATATTTAAAGCTTGTATTAATATTATGTATATTACTTGACATTAAATTTTAATATAAATTACTTAATGAGTATAAGATTGTATTTAGATGTTTATTAAATAAATAAATTAATTAATAATTTAATTTAATGTATATAGATTAAATCATAGTATTTAATTTTCACTTAATATATATATATAGTTTGCATTATATATATATTTGTTTTAAATATTTTAATTAATTTATTCTATGTTTTTATTTAAACAAGAATATATTTGTCAATGTATTTCGTATTTTACGAGATACGTATATTTATTAATTTATCTAATTAATTATTTTATTGTTTTTATCTTTAACCTGAAGTGTGGTTATATTTATATTGAAGCGATTTCACTATTTATTATTATTATCATTTCTAAAATACAGCCACGAAACACGTGTAGTAATTCCACCAAATATATACGTTACATACATATTATTTTGCATATATGTATATATTCTACATGATATCTTTATAACTCGATATGTGTGATCAAAATATTTTGGTTTATGAGTTGTGTTCATAATATAAAACTTCTTATACCACGTCCAAGTAACAAGATTGTGATAAGTATCTGAACAGGGCCATTAAAAATGTGTGGTGAAGTTGTTTCGAGGTCTTTTTGATGCTGAGAAATAGACGGAACAAGATTGTTGCAAAGGCAAAACGGATACCTCATTCTGTCGTATTACGAAGGGAAAAATCCAACGAAACAGCATTTTCTAGACAAATAAAAAGAAAGAATATTATGCTAAACATATATTTTGACGAGTAATTATTATGTGAAATGTTTCATTCAAGGGTGTCAAAATACACCCCTTGAGGGTTTATCCAAAATATGATTTATTTAAAGTATAATAGATGATATCATAGAAGCTTAGGTCCCAACTGTGAACACGCAGATGCAAGAGCAACTGCATTAGATGAGCAACACGATATGGTAGACTCTGAATGGAATATTTCAACTGTAGAAATCAAATCATTGGACTCCGCAACTTATACGACGTGCTCCAAATATTATCGATGATAAACCCGGTAAATAAATGGAGGCCATTTCTGAACACCATTATGTATCGGAGTGAGAAACGTGATGAACGAGGACATTCGATATATAGCATGTTTCCTGTAAAGTGGCGTATTTATGTCAGCTGATAACCATAAGGCAATAACTATATTGAAACGTCTTCAGCGCCCTCAAAAATACACAAAACAGAATATGAAGCAACTATATGTATAATCTGTATCATACGAATACCTAACAAACTAAAATGATTTGTATTTTAAGAAAAAGATTAATTTGGGAATAATCGTTTAATATTTTCAAAACAAACTTCACATATTTTAGGTGCAGTGTCATATAGACATGAATGCAATCGAATTGGAAAACAACACTGTCCCTCCACCTTTGTAGATCCTCTCCAAGATACTCAGGGATTCTGCAGGTAAATATTGTTATATTTATAAGTGTATATATATATACATACATACATACATACATATATATATAAATATATTAGGGTCATCTATATAAGTATATATATGTATATGTATAATATATATATGTCTATATATATATGTATATACATATATGCATATATATATAAACATGTATATATATGTGTGTATATATATATGTGTGCATATATATACATGTATATATATATATGTAGATATATATATATATGTATATATATATGTATATATATATATATGTGTGTATATATATATATATATATTATATATATATATATATATATATATGATCCTACATTTGGTTTCAGTATTAACTTATTATTTATACAATTGCATATTGACGAACATTTCCCTTTATAAAACTATTACCAAAATGCTACATGTATTTATATGGAATCGCGACAATGAACCTGATATGTTCTTTGATGAATGTAGCAAATCTCCATGTACAATGTTTTGGTTTTTAAACTTGCACCGAAAGAAATGTTATTTCCGCTACAAATTATCTGACGCGGTTGACTGTGATTTCGATCATTAACTCTCTCTCTCTCCCTCTCTCCCTCTCTCTCTTTATATATATGTACGTTTATATAACTTATAATAACTTAGAAAGGGTTTGGCCAGTGTTGGGATTAAGTTTGATCTTCTCATTGGCCCAGGCCTCTTCAGCTCTCCTCTGACTGTTGATGATAGACATCATCTTGTTTTGGAGGTTATGTTTTTTAATCTCTAGTGACATGATGGCAGTTAGGTTGGTGTGTTGCTGTTGTAGTATTTCAGCTGGTTGATATTTTTGTTGTGTTGATTTTCCTGATGAGAGCTTTCCATATCAAGGGCTTCTGCACTTAGATTTGTTTGCAGATCTTAATGGGGTGTGTTTTGCACATATGTTTGTAATGGTGTCTACAAATGACTTCCGGGACTTTTTTGATGTTAGTGGGTGTATATCTGTGCGTGAAGGACACATCGACTTGTGCAAGATCATTACTGATAGCTTCCCAGTTTGCATTGTAGAAATCCATAGTGTCAAATGGATGGACAGGAGGGATGACATTTGTTTTGCATTTTGGCCGGAGAAATCTCATATCACACAGAAACATGTCATGATCAGAGAGTAGAGTTTTTTTTCCACTGCAATATTGTGGATAGTATCAGTGTGATTGCTGAAAATTAAGTCTAGGACGTTTTTGTGACATCTCGTTGGTTCGAGCACCAGTTGGGACAGGAAGAAATCATCCATGAAGTCAAGAAGCAATTCCACTGCCTCCCTGTCAGGGGTTGAGAGAGAATAACCTGGCGGCAGACTGTTTGTAGACCAGCCAACCGCGGGAAGGTTGAAGTCTCCCATCATTAAAATGTTGTCAGGTTGACACTGCTGAATGAAACACTTTATGTTGTTGAGGCATTCCTTGAAGCATGGTTTGGGGTGGTCTGTAGAGCCCAACTACTATTAAGTTGTTGGTTTGACTGAATACAGCGACTGTTTCACAGTATCCATTAGAAAATATGTTCATAGCTTCTGTTGAGAATGAATCATGAACATAAATGGCAGTCCCACCCTTTCTTCTACCAGCACGATCAGCACGAATGGCTTTGAAATTTTTAACTTTCACCTCAGCTTCCAAGTGAAGGTTACTAAGATGGGTTTCAGTGAGGACGAAGAAAGGGATGTGGTTTGGATGGGCATCGACCCAGTCCTCCAGGAATTTTATCTTCCATTTTTGAGTATTGGTGGAAGGGCTGATGCGTTGGGCATTAAGCAAAAATGTTGAGGCGAGAGTGGATGGTTTTAATTGTTTTGGTGTTTTGTTTATTTGATTGCTTTTTAATGGCATGTGCAGTGGGGTAATAGTGGTGGATGGTGGTGGGTGATAGCTCGGATGTTTTTTTCCAGTTCTTTTGCTAGATTCATTATAGCTAAAAAAGAGGAAGAAGAGGTTTCCTGTCTAGGGAATTGTAGGTGACTGTGGTTGTGGTTATTTTTATATGAGTGGTTATTTCTATATGAGTCGTAGGTTCTTATTTTTATTTTTATTATCAATTGTCCGACGAGTCCCCGGGAGATGGGTAAAGGGACAATCCCTGTGCAAACACAATCTGTCTCGCTGGGAATAACGGCAGATTTGAGGATTCCTTGTTTGTGATATTGGTGGTTGTAGTGGTGTTGTAATAGAGTATGTATTATGGTGGTGGCTGTTGTAGTTTGTGGGGATAGAGCGTTTTGTCCCAGGTAAATGGGTGGATTTGCAGTTTCTATCAGTGCATAATCTATAGCGGAGAGAATAGCGGCAAATGATGGGGTTTCGAGTGGGTGTAAAGGTGCGTGTGTGAGTTGTGAGAGGTGTAGATGATAGTTTGTTGAGGTTTTGGCGACGTTTGTGACCTGTAAGAGGTAGATTCCTTGAGGTAGCATTTGTAGTAGTAGTAGTAGTAGTAGTAGTAGTAGTAGTAGTAGTGGTAGTAGTAGTAGTAGTAGTAGTAGTAGTAGTAGTAGTAGTAGTAGTAGTAGTAGTAGTAGTAGGGAGAAGATATGTTGACAGAGATGATGATTGAGGAGGTGGAGACCAAGAAATAGCGGTAGACAAAGATGTTTTTGGATTGATAGTGGGTGTAGTACTAGTAGTAGTAAGCAGAGGACATGATGTTGAGTGATGATGATTGAGCTACTGGAGCAGTGAGAGGAAGGGGTGGTGCTTCCTGCTGTGAGACCCTGGTGACTGGGGGGAGGGGTCAATCCTTTCGTTTAACAAATCGGCCATTGTAGATGAATCAATGAGTGGTTCATGCTGTTGTTGTTGTTGATGCTGACGAAGTTGTTGTTGTTGAACCGGTGATGCGTTCGAAGAGAAAACACATCTCAGTTTATCGAAGTGTTTAGTGATAAATTTCAAAGCAACTTCGATTTGCTTTAATTTATTTTGAATCTGCTGTTCAGATCGAGTTAACAAAATATGAACTGTCTGTTTAGGAATTTCGTTCTGACAGGAAGCACCTATGTTTTCTGTTTGGGTAAGGCAATGCCACGTGTTTATTAGAACGACGATTTCATTATCAGACCAGTTTTTTTTTATGGCTAACCACTCTGGTGGATATATTTTATTAAATTTTATTTTATTTGTTTGTTTTGTTGATTATTTTTATTTATTTATTTTTTTAGGGAGAAGTATGTAGAATAGATTTACAGAATGTTTGCTGTAATACTGAGAAGTTTGTGATTGTATTTGAATTATAAACTTGCAGTTATTTTATCTTTCTTTTCTTTTTCTAATTTTTAATATGTGGGTGATCCTTTAGTTATCAGAAGGTGTTGACGAAGTGTATATATAAATAAATGCTCTCTCATAGGAGTGTGTGGTTTTGTTTATTTGGTCGTTTGAAATTTATGAAAATAATTTGTAGTTAAAGAAAAGTCTACTCACGTGTTGGGAATCGCGTGGTTTCAAATATACAGGAATATATGTGATGGTCAATTTCGTTTGTAGCTGTGAAGCTTGCTGCTGATCAGTGCGGCGGACGGGAGCAAAATCACGCCTTTATACTTCATATGTATATATACATACATATATACACATATATGTAACCATATATATACATATATAAACCGATATATATATGCACACGTATACACACATATATATATATATATATATATACGTATAATAATAGTTATCGCCATACTAATATGGCCGGTCAAGTAGTGTGGAGCGACTGACCTCCCTTGTTCGAAGGTTATATGGATACAGTTTGTGTATCAAATAGCTAACTTAAGGCGATGGCCTCATGGAGCTAATAAGCGGACAGCTTTATTCTTATTTTTATAAGAATGCCATATTAGTATGGCGATAACTATTATTTTCCGGGAACGCTGCCGCTGTTCTCTTTTATAGAGACTTAGTAATTTTAATATTTCTATTATATACGTATATACATATATATATATATATACATATATATATATATATATTATATATATATATACATATATATATATATACATACACATATATACACACACACATATATATATATATATATATATATATATACACATACACACACATATATATGTATATGTACATATATAATGAAACTTTCAAAAAAATAAACAAACGAAGAAGACGGATGTGTAAACAACAAACAGATGTACTAGTTTAACTCTCAGGAAGTGAGAAAGTCTTGTACGTGTCCATACAACGCTCTTCGACAGAAAGGAACATAGAAATAAGCAGGGAGAAAAAATAAAGAAATTCTTAATGGCTAGCGATCTAGCATGGCAATATGCACAAATATATATATCCTTAACTCAGTTATTTACCAATATTTTATTACCAAATTATTTGGCAATTATATAGAAGAGTTTTACTAAGCTTTCGAAAACGGTTTTTGAAAGCTAAGTAAACCTTTTCTATTTAAGATATGTTAAGATACTTTAAGAAGTTTCATTGTATTGTATTGTATACTATATAAATACTGATTGTTAATTTGAATCTATAATTATTTAGTTGTTGATGATATGTATTTAATTATTAGATTATAACTTGACGTAATTTGTAAGATATTACTTAGTCACTGAGGTATATTGATCGTAAAATAATCATCCGGTTCTTTTAAGATAGTTTATATGTTTTTAATTTGATTTTTATCTTTAATTTTTAATGTATTTCATAAATATATTATATTGATATTTATAGTATTTATGTAAGTAATGATGGACTAATAAATTATATATTTTTCATTATATGTCTATATATTTATTGATAGAGTAAATTTTAGGTTTTAAGTACTATATTTGTTGATTATAATTTAGATATCATTTTTAAAGTGGCAATCCCAATTTCGTTTTGTTGTTGTTGTTGTTGTTGTTCTTCTTCTTCTTCTTCTTCTCCTCCTCCTTTTTCTTCCCTACCAGGAATTCACTACGAACTCGAACCCACAAGAGTAAACAAGTAAGACAGATACAGGCAGAAAGAAGGAAAATACAAATTGTATTTGAACACTATACAAATATTCTTTAAAAAAAAACCTTATATTTTAAGTTTTCAAAAATTAGATTGTTTTCCATACTTACAGTTGAAAAAGTCTCAATGGCTGAAACCGGTAGTGAAAAATCTTTTGTAAAATAATTTCAGCATTTTTTATCTTGATTTTTCCCCATATATATATATATATATATATATATATATATATATATGTGTGTGTATGTGTGTGTGTGTCTGTGTGTGTGTGTGTCTGTGTGTGTGTGTTATTTTCACCTAATTTGCAGAGAGAAAATACAAATTGAATTATTATGAAAGTCGAGTCTGACTCCAGAAATGGGGTTTTTCTTAAAATATAAACAATAGAAGAATACCTGAATTTATAATTTTCGCTCATATTTTCCCTTTCCAGAAAGTTCAATCAGTTTAGATCTTGCATCTGGAGAATATCCAAAGTTTGTTTCCATCAGTTTATGGCTTTATGTATTTAGAGTTGCGTAAGTACCCGCTAAGTAGTTGCCTTGTGTTCATTATATTTCCATTAAAAGGCATCGACTGAGGAATTGACTTTTTAAAAATCATTGTTTTTTTTAAAATCTAAACTATCTTTAATTTTCTTTAAATCACCTTTGATGAAACAATCGAGCGAAGGAAGAAGGAATGATATTTAGCTCGCAATTCAATGCTAAATAATGGGGCATAGGGCGTACAGCGATTGAAATAACGTCATAAACCTTTATGCTTGCAGTGGTTTTAATTGCTTTTGACAATCTATTTTGTAAGATCTGTAATCGATTGCTCTATCATGGTTTCTATATTCAGCAGATGATAATTTTTCGCATGGGAATAGGTTTGAGAATCTATTATTGCTTTTGAAACTAATTTTTCACATTAATTCGAAATATTTTCAGAATACTTCTCCGTCGGGCAAGGTATTGTGGAACATAGTTGGAGCAAGTAAAATATTTCTACTGCCGCTGAGTCTAGTAACATAGTATGGTAAACCGTTTCATATGACTTCAATAACGGTAACATTGGCATAAAACATAATGCAATGCACCCGGAGAGCAAAGGGTCATATTATAACGTCCTAAATGAAATTTACGTCAGTTTTCTAGTTAATCTTCCTTGATTGAGAAAGTTAAAAGATGGTTCCAATGTAAGGGGTGTTTTAGAAAATTACATTAAGAGACCGTGAAGTTACAATAACATTGAATTTCACAGTAAGCATAGGAATTAGAATTATGAGAATGCGTTGATTCGCTCTTAATACAAATGGGCTACAGATATCCGTACAGGAATATTTTGAATGTATTTTGATAGCATACATGTGTATAATCTTTATAATACATATGATATAATATTTATGGAGTTATAAGCCCGTCGAAATATAATTGTAATCGAAAAATCGTTCAATGGTACAGCTAATTATTACGTGTATATAACTGAAAAGAAAGTGTTTAAGAATAGGATACTGTAGTTTCCCCTCAATGAACAATGATCTCAAGGCTGCTGGTTTGGTAATTACCGTAGTTATTCTACCTCAACAATTGTTAGCATCTGCGGGTGTAAATGGAATCTAGCAACAATTCGAGTAAACCTACGTCAACGTTCGGGCTTAAAATCAATAAAAGTACAAGATAGGGTATGCACAAGAAAGCGCACCTATGCAAACATAGCGTATATGTTTAAAAAACTCAACATTCACTTCCGCCTGATAGGGGAATCTACCTTGTCAAATCCTGATAAGTAACATAAAATTATATGTGGCCCTCATTAATATATTTTGTGTTTATATCATCGAAGATAACATAGACTATTCGGAAATTAATGCAAGTGATAGGAATTGCACAGTAAAACATCTCACTAGCAAAAAGGCTCACCTAATTCACGTTACGTCATTGTTTTTATTAAATCTCAAATAACGAAACTTTTCTTCCATTTACAGGTTAGCGGTCAGCCAGTATCCAGAGCTGCTTTTGTAACATTATTGCTCACACATGCATAAATATTTCTTATGGTACTAGAAGTACATATGCGTATTAATTTGAAAAATTTATTCAAAAAGATGAGCCGAACAACGAAATTCCAGTATCACAACTAGATCGACTGGACTACAAATGTCTACAATTTCATATGTGACATTGAGGATTCTAATAATGCCCTACACAGTATGCTTTAAATATAGATTAAAATATCTCTGAGATATTTCAACGAATTTCACTGCGTCATTGTTTCTTTTAATTTTCAAATTGTTTTTAATGTCGCATTCGAAGTATTTACCCCGGATGAAGATGGTACCATAGAAGCAGAATCAATAATGGTAAGAAAGCCAGGAATTCTACATTAATTAAGATTTCGCATTATGGATCGTGAAGTATCACTTAACAGAGATGCTATAATAAATAGCCCCACATGAGAGACTATATTATGAAATATAATCTCTTACGACAAAACATACATTTGAGTGCACATATGTACCGGGCGATTCCTTAACGAGAACAGTAAGGTATTGGAAAATATTTCAATGTGCATTAATTATAATTCCTCATATATAAAATTATGATGCATTTTACTTTCAGAGTAGTATTTAATATCTCTGGTAAAAAATAACTCGGACGAAAGCAATAATGTATTTCATTAATATCACTATATCTTATGTGTTTAAAAAGTTTATAGCTGTTGGAATATCTGTTATAATTTGAGTACTCCATACTTAGAATTTTGTAACTGTAACCTTCGTGTAATTTAAATATGAGTAAAATTTATATAAAATGGTTTCCGTTCTCATATCTAAAAGCAAAATAAATTATCATCGTCTCTCAAGGAAATGTCAAAACCATACCTGTTATTTAACTCATACCAACCCAAATATATTAAAAATTAATATACCTTATAATCTAGCGAAATGAGTATAAACTATAGTTTCGGATACCAATCTCCGCAAACGGAGACTCTGTGAACTTAATTCGACACTCCGCAGAAGACATTACCCACCATCATTAATAAACGAAGGGGTGAAGCGAAGAAAGGAAATAGTCATACAAGCATTAAGGGAAGTTAACCGAAAAATCACACAAAATTTAAAAGCAGTCACATCTCCTCACAAAACCCAAGATACAAAAAGTCATTCAATATCATCATTCATAATCTGCCCGTACTCATTGGAGATAAAACAATCGAGGAAATTTGTGCGCACGCAAAATTATCAAACGCAAATTGCAACCGATGCTATTGACAAAAATTATTTACCGGCGAAAAACATATCTTCTTCAGAATAAATAAATCTCAAATCTTTACAATACTATAATTAAGACAAATATGTTCTCATAACAATATATATATATGAATTTTTTGCGTAACGAGATAAACAAACCAAGGCTGTATAGATTTTAGAGCATTTATAGATAGAAGGTCTTACAGTTGTTTGTAGAATATTAATTAATAACAATATCCCTTCATCGGAAACGCTCTATTTTATGGTACACACCACCATTCTCACTTAACGTTAAGAACCTAGCTAAATCCGTCTTTAGTATATTTGAGTCTAACTTCCCTCGACAGCATAAATATCACTCTATCTTTAATAGATCCACTCTGAAACTATCTTATTCAAACTCACCTAACTTTGAATCTATTGTAGTAGCCTCGAATAAGCAGCAGCAGCTCTCTCTTTGTTATCAGATGTGAAAGAGAAAAAAGACGAGGTGGAGGTGTTGCTGTGTATGTTAAATCTGATCTCAAACAGTCCAGCGGTAATCTACCCACTAATGCCCAACCTACAACAAAATTCGATGCCGTCTATTGCAAGCTGAGCCTATCTGGGTTTTGCCTGCCCGTGTTAGCTGTCTACAGGCCGCCTCTTGCCGGCCCCTAGGACGATGCTCATTTACTCGAAGCGATAACATTCGTTTCAGCTTCTCATGACTGTTTGATATTAGGAGACTTCAACGCTCCCACGATCGATTGGCCCGCATCAATTTGTACATCATCTTCCCGATTCGGCCAGGTCCTTCTTGACGTGGCTGAAGATTATTTTCTATCGCAACATGTTGAATATCCGACAAGGCATCGGTCTGGGCAGCAGCCATCTATGCTGGATCTGGTATTCTCCCGCTATCCAAGATCAGTGTCAGACGTATCTGTGTGCGCCCCTCTTGTCAAGAGTGATCATGCGGTCCTGAAGTTCGTCATGCACACAACGTTTTCTACGCCCACGACTACTTCGGTGCCACGTAGTGTCTTCTCTGCAATTAATCTTGAAATTCTAACCGAGGCTTCCGCGCTTCTGGACTGGCGATCCCTGATGAGGTTGTCATCAGTTGACGAACTATGGTCATCCCTCAAAGCATATGTAATCTGGTTGACTGACCAGGCAGTTCCCGCTGGGCTTCCCAAGAAGAAGAAACACAAGCCCTGGGTGACGAAGAAGGTTAAACGAGAACTTCAACTCAGAGATATTGCATGGGCGGAATTCGAAAATCTGGATTCGACTGCAGCTTTTTAGGTGTACAAAACTCAACGAGACCGAGCCGTGAAAATTGAAAAGGAAGAACGCTTCAGATATGAATACAAAATCGCGGCAAACGCCAGTAGCAATCCCAAAACTTTCTTTGCCCATGTCCAACGGAATTCCCGCTTGAACAACCAAATTGCAACGTTGGTAGACTCAACAGGCGTATCGATTGAGGACACTTATCAGCAGAGTCAATTAATTGCTGAGGCTTTTTCAACTATTTTCAAACAAGATGATGGTCGTAAATCCCCTCCATTTGATAGATCGGTACCTCCAATGCTTCGATTGATCATCACGCTGGACGAAGCAGAACGCGTTATTCAAGGCCTCAATGTCAACAAGGGTCACGTCCCTGACGGCATACACCCACGGTTATCAAAGCGCTGGCTCCGGTCATCTGCGAGCCCTTAACACGTCTATTCAATATGTCATTGGTGACGAGTGTTATGCTTGCGGACTGGAGAACAGCGATAATCTGTCCAATTTTCAAGAAAGGGAGCCGCGAAGACCCGCTTAACTACCGACCGGTTTCCCTTACTTCAATAATCAGCAAGATGTTCGAAACCATTCTTAAGAAACGTATGATGCTCCACCTCCAAAACACAGCCTCTATCTCTGATTCCCAACACGGCTTCGTGCCGAAGAGATCATGCTTGACCAACTTACTGGTAATGGAAGAATTGGTGACGCGCATCCTCGATGATAGTGATGCTGTTGACATCGTTTTATTGGACTTTGCCAAAGCTTTTGATTCGGTAAACCAACAGCTATTACTTGTCAAGCTTCAAGCATATAGTTTCCATCCAGATATTGTACGATGGGTTGGTTCCTTCTTTTCAGATCGCTCCTTCCAAGTCCAAGTTAATGGTTCGCGGTCCGACGTCTCCAGTGCGAGCAGTGGCGTGCCTCAAGGTTCAGTGCTTGGGCCCTTATTGTTCTTAGTCTTCAAAAATGACTTGCCCGACGACCTCACGCAACACACCCTTCTATTTGCCGACGATATCAAACTGGTCGCTCCTCGCGGTGATATAGAGGATCTTCGTCGATGCCTCCACCAAATTTGGAGATGGTCTAACGAATGGGACCTATGTCTGAACGTGTCAAAGTGCTGTCATCTGCCTGTTGGCTCTCCTCCTGCAACTCAACTTGATTTCGAGCCGGGTCGTCTGCTGCTGAGGAGGACCGATCAGGTAAAGGACCTGGGTATCTTGGTGGATTCCTCGTTTTCTCTCCTTCGGCCCAGTGCGTCCATGCTACCAACAAAGCACGCGGATTTCTGTTCTTGATTCGACGGTCATTCGGAATTCTCACAGCAGCCATATTCCTACCGCTCTATGTCATGCTGGTGAGACCATATTGGAGTATGGGATTCAAGCCTATTCTCCTTATCTCCTCAAAGATATACAGCATCTCGAAAGAGTCCAGAAGCTGGCTACCCGCATGGTTCTTGGTGTCAAGTATTTGTCTTATGAAGAAAGGCTGAGGACACTCGACCTTTATTCTCTAGAAAAACGATGACGCCGTGGAAATCTCATTCTTGCTCACAACATCATAAGCGGAAAATGTAACCTCTGGAAAGAGCTGTTCGTCACACCAGCTCCAGAGCGTCGGCTGCGGGGTCATTCCGAAAAGCTCTATCTGCGACGACTTCATCTCAATCGAAGGAGAGGGGCATTCTCCGTCCGGTTTGCGGATCCGTGGAATAAGCTGCCAGACGAGATAGTGAAGATGCCGACGACCGCTCGGTTCAAAGTCTCCCTTGACCTCAAGAGGCCTGAACTCTTTATATGAACACCATCCTGTACAAAACTCCATGTCCCACTACAAGGCCTGGCTTTTCGCTTTTTGAGCCAAAAAATTTACTAACTAAATAACTGAATATGTATTGTTTCAGCCTGGTGTTCTGGATGTATTCTATTTGTTAAGAGAAGCCGCTAGTGGCATGTGCTTGATTATAATATGGTGTGTGATTATTGAAGATTTCTTCAGTGGAAGTGAGGGCAGATATGCGGGTTGAGATTTCCTTGATTATATTATTAAAAGTGGATTTATGGTGATTGGAATGGATGTTAACGTATTTAAGGCACTGGTTAGGTTTGTGGTAAGGGGAGTATTGGGATGTGATTAAGTTTAGGGTTGCGTCCAGAAAGTTAGCAGTTTTGTGGGCGTTTTTGAATGGGATAAATATGTTTAGGTTAGAAAAGAATTTATGTAGGTCCTTTCTGTTCTTTCTTATGAGGATTTATTTATACTTTTAGTAATTAATAAAGCATCGTACCTATATAGGCATCCCCTGATATTAGGAAAGTACCTGTGGAGCTGGTATAGTTTATAAAGCCAAACGAAGTCAGTGACCTGAGCTGAATCCGATGATGCTATGGATATATCGAATAGGTTGCTACGGTTGATGCTATGGTTATTGGCCCTGTCCCATAGTTTGCTATCAAAAGAAATAAGTGTATATATATATATATATATAATATATATATATATATAATATATATATATATATATATAATATATATATATATATATATATACTTTGATACTCTGATAGGCTTCAGCCATTATTGGCCCAGGCCATGTCTAACTTAATAGCACCACCTGGTGAAGTCTTTCAAGACAGAATTTGGGCACTATGGCCCACTCAAGTAGAGAGTTATTGTTTACAGAGACATATCCGGGTGTAGGGTGTTTATCCGGGATTTCTCCGGGCTATATGTATATATAAACATATATATATGTATATATATATGTATATATATATATATATATATATAATATATATATATATATATGTATATATATATATATGTATATATATATATGTATATATATATATATATATATATATTATATATATATATATATTATATATATATATATATATATATACATAATTAAGGAAACAGCAATACATTGAAGGAAATATGAATAAATAGATAGCTATTTTTGTCTATTTTGAATCTAAAGTGGTTCAATTATTCTATCGTTGTTTAAAGATATCTGACGAGATAAACTCTAGACAGTTTGATGCAGACTTATGAGAGGCCATTTTGTCTTCGATAACAGCGTTTTCATTTTTATTTATTCTTCCTATATTTCGAAGCCATTTCAAAGGTGTGTCTAATTCCAGAATAGAGATGATATTAAAATATAAAACATAAAGCAATGCCTGAATGCATAATTTTGATTCATATTTTACCTTCCAGTTATTACAGGGACTTTAATAAATGCTTTCGATGGAAAAGCCTATATTATTCAAAACGGTACAGAAGTAAATTTAATAGCATATGTGCGGTACGTAGCTTGTATTACTTTAGTTATATTTGCCAAAAAACCTCAATGACTGAGGAATTAACGATTCAAGTAGATTACTTCATTGTAAGAATATAAACAGTCATTATTTCCTTAAAGTCACTGGTGACGGAATAATGGCTCAAGGAAAGGAAAAAATGTTATTTAGCTACATTCGTATTTTCTTTCAATTGTATAGTAAAGAATGTGGTTTACGAAGTACCATAATGACATAAACGTAACGAACAGTCACGGTTGCTATATTTTTAATAATCCTGCCAAAACAATTGTTTCCTACTTCTAAGATTTTTCATCGATCGCAATATTCTGACGTCTATATTCAGTAGAGGATGTTAGAGTATATGTTTGAAAATGTATTACTTCATTTTGAAACTAAATTTTCACAATACTTCAATATTTATTTCAGGCAAACTCTGGTGGAATAAGCAAAACATTTCTACTGCCGCTGAGTATACAATATATTACTATAACTAAATTACTTTGAAAGATCCGTTTGTTTTAATTGAAAATATTACCGCTGAAATATTTCTGTAGTAAAGGCAGCTGTGGTTTTGTTATCAGTGAAATAGTATGTAAACCTTTTCGACATGGTTACGATAACAGTATCATATGAATAAATTTTAACGCCAATAATCTGAAAGAGAAAAATATTGCTTTTCCAGTAGTATTACAGTGTAATTTCCCTATTATTTAATTTCCAGAAAGTGAATGAACATATTCAAAACAGGTGTATTACAACTTCTATCTTCCGTATTAAAGTCATATTTAAGATGCAAGCTGAAATAGAAGGCCTTATAATAAATGACATGCATTAGATATGTAATAAATATTGTATGTCCGTTGCAATGTAAATTCAACGCGATAACGTTCAAAGAACTTCTCGTTGTAATGGCAGTTGCAGAAAACGGAAGTAAGAATGTGCGTAGTTACAGTAAACTTATGGAGAGTTTGACTTATACATATTATATAAATCTATGTAGGGAATTACAATTATGAGAATGAGGTACTAGTTTTATAATACAGGTACGGTAGATCCTTGCTGTAATATGGTTAAAGCACTTTAATAACAAATGTTTATTTTTATTGGAATAATATAGAATTTTTATTGATTTACATAGCCGTTGCGAATAAAATTGCTATCAAATAAATTTTCAGTAACAATACTGATTATGAGGAGAGAGCATTCGAAAGGAAATGTTTTCGGGGTTATTGACATTCCCTTGACGGAAAAATCACCCGATAACAGCATGTTCGATAATTATCGTAGCAAAAGAAATAGCTTGAAGACAGGGGATACCTCGGTGGTTTTACATCAACAATTACTGGCATCTGTAAATGTGAATTGAATCTAGCATCCATACTAATCAAACTACACTTACCACACATCATAAAAAAGCTTAAAAGTAGAAGATAAACGGAATATGTCAGCTATATTAAACAACGAGTACTTATCCAATTAAACCTCTTTGTAATTTCATGAAAAAAAATTCTCGAAAAATAACTGATATGGTAAAATGTATTGCATAGACATCGGTCTATTAGCGAAATCTACCTTTATATATCCTCAGAAATGTCATATCAAATTATATGTAGTTCTTACTAATATATTTCATGTTTATATCAGCGTAGAAACCATAGGCCAATTCAATAGGAATAATGGATGCACGCTAAAATTGGATGCATGTAAAATTGCTAACCTAATACTCTTTAAATGTGTATCGATCTAAAACTGTAAACAATCAAACTGTTCTTTCATTTACAGGTTGGTAGATGATGAGTATTCGCAACTGCAGTTGTCAATTTATTACTCACATATACATAAGGATTCATTATGCCACTACAAGTATGAAAGTGTCATATTTTGGAGACGTTATTTACTGAGATGAACCATAACAATGAAATCCTTGTATTACAAGAGATCAACCCAAACCACATATGTCTACCATGTTATACGTGACTTGAGAATATCTAATATTTAACACAGTATGCTTTAAATATAGTTTAGACTAGCTCTGTAAGCTTTCGTCGACATTGTGTATGTCAGTTGGTTTTTGTAATTTCTTAATCGTTTTAAATGTAACTAATCGTTTTAAGTCGTTTTAAGGGCAAACTATTCACTCCGAAATTAAATAATGACATGGAACAAAACACCGTTGCTGGAAAACTCAGACTGTTCCGGTGACCCAACGGGTCATGGGTAATCTAGTATGTAGATTGCCAGAACGTAAATATAAGTATTTTGAGGTGGGGTGAAGCAATAAAGAGGCAAGTAATAGCATAAGAAAACTGTGATTATGGGTTAAATGAATAGGAGATAAAAAAAAGGAGAAAGAGAACAAAAATAGAGAGTAAAGATATTAAAGTGAAGAGAGAAAAGTGAGTGAAAACAGGATGGATATTTAGAGTTTCATTTCCGTCCATGTCGGTGTTGCATTTGCTCTTTTTCGTGTTCGATAAAATATGCAGAAATTAAGTGCTGGTGTGGATGCAATACTCTTTTTCCACACTCACCGAAATTGTTTGTCTTTCCAGAAAATTGAAAACCAATATTTAGATGGTTTCCATCTTTCCATGTCATCTAAAATTTTCTCAATTACCACATGAATGTTTTTGACGTTTAATGGTTAAAAATTGACAATTTTTTTTCTTTAAAATGGATATATAAAAGTCATTATATTTAGGCCGAAAACATTGTATTTGTAATACTGTTTTTCGTTCAGAAAGTACGGGTACACACAAACATCACAATTTTCTGTAAATTTATCTTTTATACACCTGTCGTGTTGGTGACTATACAAGAAAAATGTTGTAAATGTATTACTGACATAGCAGGTCATTGATCAACTTTACATGCTTTCTCCGTAAGTTGATACAGTTGTTACATCATATTTATAATAGAAATTGTAACGTGGAAGTCGACAAAATATGACGATTTGATCACGAAATTACAGAATGAAATATTCTATGATTATTTTCTTTCTTATTTCTCGCAGTTATCTATATGTTAATTAGCTTTAATATAGTGTTTCTATTTGTGCGCTGAATATACATGTGATATAAGCGATGCGTAATATATCTATTCGGTTCCATCTCATTCTCTTTCGTCATACATACACACTTTTGCATAGATATACATACCAATGCACGGATCACAAACACACACACACACACATACATGCACACACACACACACACACACACACACACACACATATATATATATATATGTGGGATAAAACTTAGAAGAGGATGCGTGGCGTTCAATTCTAAAATAATGTAAATAATATATATGTACATACTTATATTTATACGTATATATACACACACACATACACACACACACACATACACACACACATATATATATATAATAGTAGGGAATATAATTCCAAACTGATAGGCAAAATTTCAAGTTAGAAAAACTAAATCAAATTTCACAATACGTAATATTTGTATAAAATTTGGAGAAAAACCTCTATTAAACCATTCAATAGTGAAAGACTTTATTCAAACCCTATAGCAAAGTTTTAATATACTATAGAACACATTATTCTAAAAATCATAAACAATAAAAGTCAATAGACTACCCACATCTCGTGGCAATATTTACAAATAGATAGTAACACAAAATCAATTTGATTAAAACTAAATCGATCTAAAATTAATTCTATTTAGAAATATAGTCACTCATCAGGTCTTTAATAATAATAATATAATAATAATATAATAATAATAATGATGATGATGATGATGATGATGATAATAATAATAATAATAATATAATAATAATAATAATAATAATAATAATAATGATAATAATAATGGTGGAAGCACTCCGTCTGTTACGACGATAAGGGTTCCGGTTGATCCGAATCAACGGAACAGCCTGCTCGTGAAATTAACGTGTAAGTGGCTGAGTACTCCAAAGATACGTGCACCCTTAACGTAGTTCTTGGGGATATTCAGCGTGACACAGAGAGTGACAAGGCCGGCCCCTTGAAATACAGGTACAACAGAAACAGAAAGTAAGAGTGAGAGAAAGATGTGGTGAAAGAGTACAGCAGGGATCACCATCATCCCTGCCGGAGCGTCGTGGAGCTTTTAGGTGTTTTCGCTCAATAAACACTCACAACGCCCGTCTGGGAATCGAAACTGCGATCCTATGACCGCCAGTCCGCTGCCCTAGCCACTGGGTCATTGCGCCTCCACATAATAATAATAATAATAATAATAATAATAATAATAATAATAATAATATAATAATAAATCATATTATCTCTAGCTGCCCAGTCCTGGCTAAGAAGGAATATATTCACAGACATGACAGAGTTGGAACTTACATACATTGGAAGCTATGCCAACATTATGGAATAACAACAGAAAAAAGATGGTATAGGCACACACCAGAAAAGGTCACAGAAAACGAGAAAGCAACCGTACTCTGGGATATGCCGATACACACAGATAGAGAAATTAAGGCCAACAGACCAGATATAGTTGTCAGAGACCATGAAGAAAAAAAATGCTTTCTAATTGATGTATCAGTACCGGCAGATGACAACGTGTCTCTAAAAGAAATGGAGAAACTCTCAAAATACAAAGACCTGGAAATAGAGGTAACTAGAATGTGGAATCTGAAAACAGAAACAATTCCTATCATAGTAGGTGCATTAGGCATGATAAAAAAATATTCAGACAAATACATAACAAAAACACCAGGACTTACAAACACATATAACATACAAAAAATTGCACTACTATGCACTGCACACATCCTACTCAGAACACTTTCCATACAATAACCATAAGAGCATCACAACAAATCACAGCACATACCCAAGGCACACAGAGCTGCGCTCGGTAGTGAAGTGAAAGCACGCTATAAAAATAAAAATAAAACTACTGAATAATAATAATAATAATAATAATAATAATAATAATAATAATAATAATAATAATAATAATAATACACACATACAAAATAATAATAATAAATAATAATAATAATGATAATAATAATAACAAAACACTGGTCAACCAAATGAAACGTTTTCAATCATCAGAGTTACTGATTGACTTTTCTGGGTTAATTTTTGATGCTGATTATGAATCTGAAGTCAGATTTCTTCTATCAGGTCCTATTTTCATGTTAATGATACCCGCTGTTTTCACTTATAGGATACGTAAATCATGTATATATAAAGTATACTGATTACAAGATACGATCACTTCATGGCTTTTTATTGTACAAAATTAAAATTATTCTGTAGAAAGAACTTAGAATACACTCAAATGCATAACAACTTAAAATCTTTGAAATTTGGACTTTCTATTGTGTTTTGTCTCAGGTTCATTCCTGTATAACATCCAACAGTAGTCAGCTAACATTCCTGCATTCCGAAATTCTTGATAACGTTGTTCCATCGATGCAATATCTTGATGAAATCGTTCCCCTTACTCATCAGATACTGCTCCAAGTTTCTCTGCGAAAAAGTCCAGATGTGAATCAAGGAAATAGACTTTTAGTGACATCCAACAGTCCATTGCAGCGTGGGAGACTAGAAGATATTTCACTCCGTTTCTAAATTCTAGAGATCTCTTGTTGCCTGGGAAATTTCCACAGAACCATTTGAAGGATTCCCAGGCTTTAAGCTCAATCTCATCTAGTGCTGTAAGGAAGTGGTTGTCCTTCAGGAGGACAACCTATGAATACGCCCTCCTTCAGTTTTGCCTCGGTGATTTTTGGAAATTTGGCGTTCACATATTCAAAACATTCTGAGCTTTTCCTAGCAAGTCTCTTCACGAATTGTTTCATGAGGCCAAGCTTTATGTGAAGAGGGGGAAGAAAACATTTTCTGGGTTTAAAAGTGGCTTAGTCTAGACGCTAGAAACTCCTGGCTCATATGAGTTTCGCAAAGGCCACTCTGATTGCACATACTGCTTGCTAGTTGCATGACTGTCCCATAAGCATAAAAAGCAACACTATTTGGTGAACCCAGATTGCATTCCCATCAATATTCCAATCACCTTCAAGTCTCCACATGTTTTCCAGCTGTAGTTTGTATACTTTATAGCATTGAGGAGTACTTACATGATTTCATAACACTCCTCATGTACACTAAATGTCCTATGGGAATGGATGGTTTCTTATTGCCGTTGAGTAATAGTACTGCCTTGAGGCTTCTCTTAGATGAATAAATGAATCAGCGTCATTCAGCTGAAACATGCTTTTGGAACAAACAGCAAAATAACTAATCAGTGTTATTACTGAAACAAAGTGTTCCATCAAGAGAGAAGAAGGAAGTCAGGCCCCTATTGCGCTTCCTGAAATGAGTAATACAAACATCTTTCTTAAGCAGACACTTTTCTTGTAGGCTAATAGCTCAGCTTTATCCTTCGGCAATGACAAGTCTCTAACTAAATCAATTAACTCTCCTTGAGAAAATTTCTGTGGTACATCTTCATTTTCAATCGTGAAATCTGCACCCACTTCGGTGTCTTCGACAGCAGTAATATTTTCTTCAGAAAATACATCTTTGTCAACTTGCTGATTCCAAGTTGATTTACACAATCTCATGCTTGGTCTTTACAGTAAACCCACATACATTAACGTTGAAGAAATAATAGTCCAAGAAATGATCCTTTGGCTCTCTCCATATCATAGGTATTGCAAACGGCATTGCTATCTTCCTCTTATTCAACCAATCCCTTAGTCCATTTGAACAAACCGAGCAGATGATGTGCGGGGCACAACTCTTATCTTGTTCCCCGAGAGAGCAGCCAAAGTATAACTGGTAGTTCTTGATTTCACTTGTGATTGCACGTTGATGAGCTTTGGTTGTAAATGAACCACATGACAAAATGTATCAGGACTGGTCTTGCAATGCATTGACATAGTTAGAATTTACCTGTATAAGACGTTTACGTGTAGCGATACTGCTGATGGGAGTTATATACCTCTCTCATCTCATCAGAAAAAATGTGCCTGATAGAAGGAAACCGATTACATTTTTGAAATCTGCGGTAAAAAACGACATATAAAACACCATATAATAACCCTGATGTTGACCAGTTTAATAACAATAATAATAACAGTATAAAAAATATAATAAATGTACGTATTCTAACAATAATTTAACTAGAAATATAGAAAAAACAATTGTTTTAACAATAAATAATAATATTTAACAGTATCACTTAAAATAAAAACGTTAGTTAATTTATAAGTTAACATACGTACATTTATTATATTATTTATATTGCTTTTATTATTATGATTATTATTATTATTATATTATTATTATTATTATTATTATTATTATTATTATTCAGTAGTTTTATTTTTATAGCGTGCTTTCACTTCACTACCGAGCGCAGCTCTGTGTGCCTTGGGTATGTGCTGTGATTTGTTGTGATGCTCTGATGGTTATTGTATGGAAAGTGTTCTGCGTAGGATGTGTGCAGTGCATAGTAGTGCAATTTTCTGTATGTTATATGTGTTTGTAAGTCCTGGTGTTTTTGTTATGTATTTGTCTGAATATTTTTTTTATCATGCCTAATGCACCTACTATGATAGGAATTGTTTCTGTTTTCAGGTACCACATACTAGTTATCTCTATTTCCAGGTCTTTGTATTTTGAGAGTTTCTCCATTTCTTTTAGAGACACGTTGTCATCTGCCGGTATTGATACATCAATTAGAAAGCATTTTTTTCTTCATGATCTCTGACAACTATATCTGGTCTGTTGGCCTTAATTTCTCTATCTGTGTGTATCGGCATATCCCAGAGTATGGTTGCTTTCTCATTTTCTGTGACCTTTTCTGGTGTGTGTCTATACCATCTTTTTTCTGTTGTTATTCCATAATGTTGGCATAGCTTCCAATGTATGTAGGTTCCAACTCTGTCATGTCTGTGAATATATTCCTTCTTAGCCAGGACTGGGCAGCTAGAGATAATATGATTTATTGTTCTTGTCCATCTCCACATATTCTGCAGTTACTTGTAATATTTCTTTTCATTACATGTTTTTGGTAATTTCTGGTGGGGAGGCTTTGGTCTTGTGCTGCAATTAAAAATGCCTCTGTTTCTGCTTTGAGTCCTGAGCTTCTCAACCATTGCTGGGATTTTTCTTTGTCTATTTCTTTTGCCTTTAGTTTAGTGCAGTATTTACCATGAAGGGGCTTTTCTTGCCATCGCTTTATCATGGCTCGTTGCTGTTCTATTTTTAGTTTGGATTTCATTTGTTTTATAGCTTTTGTTGTTTCTTCATCTTCTTCTTCTTCTTCATGTTTATTAGGTAGTATGATTTCTTGTTTGTATTTGTCAGCTTCCTTAAATACTGAGAACAGTTTTTTGTTTTGCTCGTGTTTTGCCGCTATCTGGATCAGTTTTCCTTCCTTCTGAAGTAGATATTTTTTGCAGTCCTATGGTGGTTATTTTATGGTAGTTTTCAAGCTGTATAAGGCCTCTACCACCTTCTATACGTTGTATATATAGTCATTCTATGTCAGATTTTGGGTGATGCATCCTAGATCCTGTCATTATTTTTCTTGTTTTCCTATCTATTTTGGTCAGTTCATTTCGTGTCCAGTTAAGGATATTGTAGCTGTAACTTATAACTGGGACAGCTAAAGTGTTGATACCTATTATCTTGTTTTTAGCATTGAGCTCTGTGTTTAGTATTGATCTAACTCGTCTATAATATTCTTTTTTTATTTTCTCTTTCATTTGTGTGTGTTGTGTCTTATCTAGTTCATGGATTCCTAAGTATTTGTAAGTTTGGCTTTGGTCTATTTCTTTTATTTCATTGGTTTTATCTAGTGTGATGTTGTTACTCTTAACTAGTTTTCCTCTTTTCATGGTTACTTTGGCGCATTTTTCTCATCCAAATTTCATATCTATTTCTTTGGTAAATCCATGAACTGTCTTTAATAGTGTTTCCAGCTGTTTGTCATTTGCAGCGTATAGTTTTAGGTCATCCATAATAAAAGGTGGCTGATCGTTTTGCCGTAACATTTATATCCGCATCCAGTTCTATTTAGCATATCAGATAGAGTGACAGTGCCAAGCAGAAAAGGAGTGGAGAGAGCGTGTCTCCCTGGAATATTCCTCTTCTAATGGGGATGTCTTTGGTTTTAATGAGTCCCTCTTTTGTTTGGAGGTGTAGGACTGTTTGCCATTTATTCATAGAGTGCTCTATGAATTTTATGATTGTTGGTGCTACTTTGTTAATGGCTAGTGTTTCGAGGATCCATGTGTGGGGGATGCTATCAAACGCCTTTTTGTAGTCAATCCAGGCCATACTGAGGCCTTTCTTCTTTCTGTGGCTGTCTTCAGTTACGGCTTTATTAATCATTAGTTGATCTTACAGCCATATGAGCCTTTGCGGCATCC
>NC_043011.1:66858546-66873546 GCF_006345805.1 Octopus sinensis | reverse complement strand
CCGGCAGAAACGGTATATTGCATCCCTATCTTTATCCTTAATAAAACTCACTTAAACAGCACTCATATGGATGCCGAGTTGAAAATAATAGATTTCGCCATCATCCGTGCAGATTGCCCAGAACGATATAAAGGGGAGTAGCCATCTTAGTTCATGACTCCATTTCAGTTGATGCCAAGGACACATTTTCCATTGGTATGGTGAATCCATGTCCCTATTCAACAATTCCAACGATATAATCATTGTTATTCTATACAGGCCTCTCCAAGCACCTCTAAAGTTCTTTGAAGAATGACTCAACAAAATCAATTCCTTCCTTCTAAAATACAAATCTGGAAACATACTGGTGGTGCGTGATTTTAACGTCCCTTATATAAACTGTCCCACAAATTCTCTGAAGTTAGGCCGTTGCTGTTTATATGTGCTGCCAAGCTTATTCAGTTGGATGCCATGAGTGTTTCACCTGAAGGTTGGGAGTTTCAGGGTATCTACTTTTCCGACGTTGAGCAACTGAATTTTGTCTTCCTTCAGGAGCCTATTATTCATTTCCACCCGCTGACTGAAAACTGATGACATATCCGGTTACCCACCTCAATGATGACCTTCTGGATCTGGGAATCATCTGCAAAAAGTCATATGTTGTAGTACATGATGATGTCACAATTGTCATTAATGTAGATGATGAGAATAAGTGGGCCCAAAACGCTGGCTTGTGGAACACTGCTACTGGTATTAACATTGATTTTACTCCTTCGACTAACAATGTGTTGGGTTCCGTCTGTCAGGAAACACTTGATCCACTGTAGTAACTTTTCAGAGACACCGATTTTGGTGAGTTCTTCCACGACCTTGTACTTTTTTTGCAAAGTGATATATTAATCAATAAAATTCCAACAAAGATCCCCTTTCACGTTTTATCATTTGCAATCGTTACAGTTTTACAATATTTAAATAAAAGAGTTCTTTAATGCATTACGAAATCACCAGTTTTATGTAGTGACAGTCAAGTTCCACGTACAAGACCGGATGTATGAAACCATGTGTTTGGAAAGCAAACTCTTATCGCACACCCAGGAAACAAGTGTTATATATATATATCTAAATATGTTCATTAGAAATATGTTGCCAATTAGAATAGAAACTAATGGAACACAGTCATTAGCTTTTTATTATTAAAAAATTCTTCCAAAGGTAACAAATATTCCGTTATCTCATAATTCAACTTTAGAGAAGTTAAATCTTTTCCTTTCTTTAGAACCATTTTTATTACGTTCCTTTGTTAAATTGTATATTTATAAATATATATATAACATGATAAAATTTATATATATATGTATATATATATATATATATATTATATATATATATATATATATATATACAAATATTCTACATGAGAACATTATAACACGATATGTGTGATCAAAATATTTTGGTTTATGAGTTGTGTTCATAATATAAAACTTCTTATACCACGTCCAAGGAACAAGATTGTGATAAGTTCCTGAACAGGGCTATTAAAAATGTATTGTGAAATTGTTTCGAGGTGTTTTTGATGCTGACAAATTGACGGAACAAGATTGTTGCAAAGGCAAAACGGAGACCTCATTCTGTCGTATTACGAAGGGAAAAATCCAACGAACAGCATTTTCTAGACAAATAAAAAGAAAGAATATTATGCTAAACATATATTTTGACGAGTAATTATTATGTGAAATGTTTCATTCAAGGGTGTCAAAATACACCCCTTGAGGGTTTATCCAAAATATGATTTATTTAAAGTATAATAGATGATATCATAGAAGCTTAGGTCCCAACTGTGAACACGCAGATGCACGAGCAAGTGCATTAGATGAGCAACACGATTTGGTAGACTCTGACTGGAATATTTCAACTGTAGAAATCAAATCATTGGACTCCGCAACTTATACGACGTGCTCCAAATATTATCGATGATAAACCCGGTAAATAAATGGAGGCCATTTCCAAACACCATTATGTATCGGAGTGAGAAACGTGATGAACGAGGACATTCGATATATAGCATGTTTCCTGTAAAGTGGCGTATTTATGTCAGCTGATAACCATAAGACAATAACTATATTGAAACGTCTTCAGCGCCCTCAAAAATACACAAAACAGAATATGAAGCAACTATATGTATAATCTGTATCATACGAATACCTAACAAACTAAAATGATTTGTATTTTAAGAGGAACTTATTTTGGGAATAATCATTTAATATTTTCAAAACAAACTTCACATATTTTAGGTGCAGCGTCAGATAGACATGAATGCAATTTCGTTGGAAGACACTTCTGTGCTTACATTTTTGTAGATCCTGTACGAGATCCTCAGGAATTCTGCAGGTAAATATAGTTATGTTTATAAGCGTGTATATATATATATATATATATATATATATTATATATATATATATATATATATATATATATATATATATATATATTATATATATATATATATATATATATAGATAGATATATCGATAGATAGATATGTATAAATATCAAGTTAATACTGAAACCAAAAGTATTTTTATCTAGTTTCAGCCCACGAGCTATGCCCATGCTGGGGCACCACCATTTGGTGTTGCTACAAAGATTTACTTCACGAATGCTTTTTAGCAATTGCCATTTGGTGCATGAGAGAGTTCGATGCAGCTGCCCTCATCTGCATATCTCGCCGTGAAGTTAGATCATCTGGCACACCTGACACGAAGAGATCCAGTTTTATTTTAAAGACATCTGCATCCATCCCATGCAGGTCTCTGGTCCTTCGGGAGGATATTGAAGAGCGGTGGGACTCGGAAGCCCAGATTATCACAGTATCCTGTCCTACATCTTGATGGCAAACGTGGAGTCCTTGGCACTATGCAAAGGCGCCCAATTCTGGCATTTGTGTGAATCTCTATGCCAAAGTTTGGGACAAGTACTTCTAGGATCTTCCAGATGTGTATTATGGCATATCTCTCTCGCCTACACTCTAAGGAATAGAGTTTTAATCTCTTGAGGCTTTCCCAATAGCTTATATGCTGCACAGAGGCTATCTTCTTCGTGTAGCTTCGTTGGATCGCCTCAAGTTCTGTGATTAACTTGACACTGGGTTGTGACCATAGCTGAGAGCAATAGTCAAAGTGGCTTAGGACAAGTGTCCTCCAGAGGACCATCATGGTTTCCTGGTCTCTTGTTCTAAAGGTTCTAAGAATCCATCCGGTCAGCCGCCTCCATTTCATTGACAATTTAGCAACATGCACATGCAAATTTGCATCATCACTCATGTAAATACCCAGTTCTTGCACCAATTGTGCCTCTGGGATTGCAATCCCTCCAGGTCCAGTGTATTTATTGGGTATTGCATTGAATTTTGCATGCTGATAGCATAAACTTGAAACTTTTCAGCATTGAATTGCATGCTATTCTTTTCAGCCCACTTGTCTATTTAGTCCAGCTCACATTGCAGGTGCTTAGTGTCTTCAGGGTTCTGTATTGCTTGTCAAACTTTTGTATCATCTGCATAACTTGTGATCGTGGCTCTCTACGTGGCTGAGGGCATGTCTGAGAGGGCCATTATGAACAGTAGTTGTCCCAAAACCGCTTACTATTTGCGTGTTAATGGAAGTGGCCACATTGGCTACTACCACTTGACTTCTATCCTTCAGAAAGTCATGAAGCCATTCTCCCAATTTTCCAACTATGCCAAGATCACGCAGTTTGTGACATATCATTCCATGACCGATTTTATCAAAGGCCTTTGCAAAGTCGAGATATATGACTTCCACATTTGAGTGGTTGAGCAGTCGTTTCAGCACCCAGTCATAGTGTTGTAGGAGCTGAGTTAAGCAGCTTCTTCCCGGTCGGAAACCATGTTGGGTGTCAGGCAGCAAGTCATTTTCTTCAAGGAAGGTGATTAGTTTCCTTCTGACTATTCATTCCATGACCTTGCTGATGTGTGAGGTCAGAGAGTTAGGTCTGTAGTTCTTGGCCTCCGCTCTGCTACCTCCTTTATGAATAGGGCATATTTTACCTTCCTTTAGTTTTCTTGGAAGTTTACCTGTTGCAAGGAAGATCTCAAAGAGGAACTGCAGTGGTCTTGCTAGGACTCTCTTACATACTTTTAGAAGGATTGTTGGGAATCAATCGGGGCCAGTAGTTGAGTTTGTTTTAATTTCATCAATAGCCTTTATTACATCGTCTTCCTTTATATTGATGTAATCAATCATCACTACCCCTGATTTTATATCTGCAGTTGTAAAGAAGTTAGTTTGATTGCTGACTTGAAAATGCCCTAGGGGTGGAGTGAAAATACTCTTGAATTGCTCATTTAGTATTTCACTTATCCTCACTGGATTTTCTGTGAGTGTGCCATCCTTTTCAGGGAGTGGCCCTATCCTACCGTGCACCGTAGCTGTTTCTTTGGCATACATGTAGAAAGCTCTGGGGTTAGATTTTATGTTGTCTATAGCCCAGGCTTCTTTGTCTGCTCTTTCTTTCTCATGGGAGAGTTGCAGACATTTTTCGAATTGCAACAGTTTTATTTTCAGGCGGGACTTTTCACTGCTTTCAATTTGTTTGTTTAGGCGATTTGAAACTTTCGAACGCCGTCTCATTAAAATTTTCATCTTTCTGTGGATTTTGTTCTTGTGTACAGTGGCCTTTCGGTCTGGGACACATTTGTAGCATATGGCTTGCATTACATACATGAATTGTTGAAGTTTCATATCGATGTCTGGCAGGAGAGTCATTCAGGCCAGATTTGTTTGAGGATCTCTTTCTCAATTTGTTTCCAGTTTGCCTTATGGAAGTTCAAGCTGGAAAGATTCTGAGAGTTTCTTGTAGGCTGCATGTCCATGCTTTTCATTTGGCCCGTACATGGTCAGCTCTACCATGTTGTGATCCGAGAGTAGTGTCGGTGTCTCCATATATATACATGTATATATATGTATACATATTTATATGTATATATATATATATGTATGTATATATATATATATATATATGTATGTATATATATATATATGCATATGTTTATATCTATATATATATGCATATTGACAAACATTCCCTTTATAAAACTATTACCAAAATGCCACATGTATTATATGGAATCGCGACAATAAACCTGAATATCTTCTTTGATGAATGTAGCAAATCTCCATGTACAATTTTTGGTTTTTAAACTTGCACCGGAAGAAATGATGTTTCGCTACAAATTGTCTGACGCGGTTGACTGTGATTTCGATCATTTAATCTCTCTCTCCATATATATATATATATATATATATTATATATATATATATATATATTATATATATATATATATATATGCATATGTTTATATCTATATATATATATATATATATATATATATATATATATATATATATACATATAGATATACAGTTGCGGCCAAAATGTTCAGAATGGCATGTTTTCGACAGAAAAGTAGGTATAAGTTTTTAAGAACGTTATTTTATATTCTATAATTTTCACAGTCAATACATACAATATTAATTGTTATTGTCTAAGAATTTGGTGTAATTTGAGAGGATAACAAAAGTTATGGATGATTTAGGGATTTACTGCAAAACCCATGGCGGCCAAAAGGATCAGAACGGTTGCTTTTACTCCGTGTTTTAGTATATTTAACCGACGAACTCTAATGTTTTGAATTTGTTTACGTGATGAGTCGTTTACTAAACATTAGTAAGAATATCTGCAGCGTACTTTGTTAATATAATGCCACTTACTCCGTTGCCAATTCGTCAGCAGATTATTAAGCTTCGAAAGAAGGATAATTTAAGTATTGAATCTATTGCAAAGATTGTTAACGAGTCAAAAAGTGCTGTTCACGGTATTCTTAAGGTCTACAATGATTGTGGTTCGTGTGAAGCAAGAAAGTTTACAGGTAGGCCAAGAAAAACTACCAAGAGAGAAGATCGTGCTATGGTAACGTTGGTTAAAAAGGACAGATTTAAAGCTACTGCTGCTGTTTCTCGGGAAATGAGCATTGTATTGAAGAAAACTTTATCTCGAAAAACTGTGTCGCATCATTTAGTTGAACATGACCTACAAGCAAGAGCACCTACAGTGAAGCCACTGATCTGCTCCAAAAATAAAAAGTGTCGTCTTACTTTTGCAATGTGTTGTGGTCTCAAGAAGAATGGCAAACGGTGCATTTTAGTGATGTATCTAAGTTTATGTTATTTGGCTCAGATGGGGAAAGGTACGTTCGTCGAAAAGTAGGTGAAAAATTGTCGCCTAAATGCCTTAAGACTAGTGTTAAATTCGGTGGAAGAAGTGTGGTTTGGCGGATGATATCTGGAGATGGAGTGTGCCATTTGATGCGATTATATGGGAAGTTAAATGCAGGAGTTTATAAACAACTTGTAAAAGATCATGTGTTGCCTGTGCTGAGAAATTCAACTAAGTGACCACCCATATTGATGCAGGACAATGCTCCATGTCGCAAGGCTAAGGTGGTCATGAACTTCCTCAAGGCTGAAAAGGTTGTTGTTATGGATTGGCCTGCTCAAAGCTCAGATCTCAATCCTATTGAAAATGTGTGGAATATTCTAGGAGAACGTTCGAAAGCCAGAAATCCTAAAACAACCAAGCAATTATGGAAAGCCCTTCAGGAAGAATGGAATAAGATCACCCAGCAAGAAATTGAAAATTTAATTTCCTCATGCAGTCGAAGATGTCAAAGTGTGATTGAAGCTAAAGGGCTTCACACTAAATATTAAATAATTCCAGTATTCTCTATCATTTATGATTATTTTGTTATTTTTTCAACCGTTCTTATCCTTTTGGCCGCCATGGGTTTTGCAGTAAATCACTAAATCAATTATAACTTTTGTATTATCCTCTGAAATTACACCAAAATCTCAGACAATAACAATTAATATCGTATTCATTGTCTGTGAAAATTATAGAATATACAACAACTTTGATAAAAACTTATACCTACTGTTCTGTCGAAAACAATTCCGTTCTGAACACTTTGGCCGCAACTGTATACACATATATATGTATATATATACATATATAATGAGACTATAAAAAAGCAAAAGACGAAGACTTGCGTGTAAACAAGAAACAGATGTATTAGCTTGACGCTCGGGAAACTGAGAATGCCATTTAGGTTTCGATCCTTCGCTTTTCGACCGAAAGGAAAAACAGAGATAAGCAGAAAGAATAAATGCTTAGTGGCTAGCGATCTATCATGGCGATATGCACAAATATATATACATATATATATATACATACATAAAAACTCACATATATATGTATATATATATATATATATATATATATATATATATATATATATATATATATATATATATATATATATATATATATATATATATATATATACATACATACATATATACAGATATTTATATATATAGAGAGATATATATGCACACACACGACACACACACACTCGCATACTTATGTATATATATATATACACACACATACACACATATATAAACATATATATGTATATATATAATATATATATATATATATATATATATATATATATTATATATATTTATATAAATTTTATTTGTTAGGGAATAAACATTCCGGCATACCAGAGGTTCAAATTATTCTCAATGAAGAAATATCTTTTAATTTAGAGATAGGCCTCTTCATCTCCACCATATAAAATAATTTTCATTTTAATTACCTACTCTTTTGTTACCTAGCTACACGTGTTTCATGAGGTACATACTCCAGTTTCTAAACCACGCAATGTTTTCCTGGAACCCGTCTTAAAATCTAACCCTAATCATCAGGTCCTCATATCCCTTTATCAACGTTCAATACAATAACTATATATATATATATATATATATATATATATATATATATATATATATATATTATATATATTTAAAGACCTTATGTATGTGTGTAATAGGTATGTTTAAATTAGGTTCGTTGGACCCTACAATACAAGCCATAATTCAAATAATATGTTACCAAAGTTAAGTAAGGAATAAAATACTAAACAAATATACGAAAATTTTCTTAAAATACAAACTATACAAAAATACCCGAGTGTATAATTTCCGTTCATATTTTCCCTTTCCAGAAACATCAGTGAATTTAAATCTTGCATCAGGAGAAAATCCAAAGCTTGTCTAAATCATTTTATAGATTTAGAGTTGCATATGTGCCCGGTAAGTAGTTGCCTTGTGTTCACTATATTTCCATTAAAAGGCATCGGCTGAGAAATTCTCGTTTTAAAAATCATTGTTTATTTTTAAAATCTAAACTATCTTTAATTTTCTTTAAATCACCTTTGATGGAGCAATCGAGCGAAGGATGAGGAAATGATATTTAGCTCGCAATTCAATACTAAATAATGGGGCATAGGGCGTACAGCGATTGAAATAAACGTCATAAACGGTTATGCTTGCAGTGGTTTTAATTGCTTTTGACAATCTATTTTGTAAGATCTGTAATCGATTGATGTATCATGGTTTCTATATTCAGTAGAGGATAATTTTTCACAACAATTGTTTCCTACTTCTAAGATTTTTCATCGATCGCATATTCTAACGTCTATATTCAGTAGAGGATGTTAGAGTATATGTTTGAAAATGTACTATTTCATTTTGAAACTAAGTTTTCACAATACTTCAATATTTATTTCAGGCAAATGCTGCTGGCAGCGTTGGAATAAGCAAAACATTTCTACTGCCGCTGAGTATACAATATATTACTATAACTAAATTACTTTGAAAGATCTGTTTGCTTTAATTGAAAATAATACTATTGAAAGATTTCTGTAGTAAAGGCAGCTGTGGTTTTTTTATCAGTGTTGTTGTTGTTGTTATTATAGACCTATATAGTGACTATATTTTTAAGTAGAATTTATTTTAGATCGATTTAGTCGTAATCGAATTGATTTTGTCATTTTTATTGTAACTATAGCCTCGAAACGCGTGTAGTCTATTTACTATTTATTGTTTATGTACTCTATTGACCTCTAGAATAAAGTTTTCTATAGTATATTTAGCCTTTTCTATATGGTGTGAATAATGTTTTTCACTATTGAATTGATTAAGAGAGATCTAAAAAAAATTTATATATATGTTATATATTGTGAAATTTGATTTGAAATTTCTGAACAGAATTTTTCCCTGTAGGTTTGGAATTGTATTCCCTACTATTTAGAAGATATACATACAAAAATACATACATACATACATACATACATACATACATACATACATACATACATATATATATATATATGTATGTATGTATTTTACCTATAGGTGTAAATATGTACATAAATATTATTTACATTGTTATGATTGAAAGCCACGCATCCTCTTCAACAAAAATAATAATAAAATAATAATAATAATAATATAATAATAACAATAATAATAATATTAATAATAATAATAATAAAAACAACATAAATAATATAATAAATGTACGTAGATTAACTTACAAATTAACGAATAAATATTAAAAAATACTTGTTTTAACAATAAATAATAAAATTTAATAGTATTTCTGAAGATAAAATCACTAGTTAATTTCTAAATTTAGATGCGTACACGTATTTTATAATGCATATTGTTATTATTATTACTATTATTCAGTAGTTTTATTTTTATAGCGTGCTTTCACTTCACTACCGAGCGCAGCTCTGTGTGCCTTGGGTATGTGCTGTGATTTGTTGTGATGCTCTGATGGTTATTGTATGGAAAGTGTTCTGCGTAGGATGTGTGCAGTGCATAGTAGTGCAATTTTCTGTATGTTATATGTGTTTGTAAGTCCTGGTGTTTTTGTTATGTATTTGTCTGAATATTTTTTATCATGCCTAATACACCTACTATGATAGGAATTGTTTCTGTTTTCAGGTTCCACATTCTAGTTATCTCTATTTCCAGGTCTTTGTATTTTGAAAGTTTCTCCATTTCTTTTAGAGACACGTTGTCATCTGCCGGTATTGATACATCAATTAGAAAGCATTTTTTTCTTCATGATCTCTGACAACTATATCTGGTCTGTTGGCCTTAATTTCTCTATCTGTGTGTATCGGCATATCCCAGAGTATGGTTGCTTCTCGTTTTCTGTGACCTTTTCTGGTGTGTGTCTATACCATCTTTTTTCTGTTGTTATTCCATAATGTTGGCATAGCTTCCAATGTATGTAGGTTCCAACTCTGTCATGTCTGTGAATATATTCCTTCTTAGCCAGGACTGGGCAGCTAGAGATAATATGATTTATTGTTTCTTGTCCATCTCCACATATTCTGCAGTTACTTGTAATATTTCTTTTCATTACATGTTTTTGGTAATTTCTGGTGGGGAGGCTTTGGTCTTGTGCTGCAATTAAAAATCCCTCTGTTTCTGCTTTGAGTCCTGAGCTTCTCAACCATTGCTGGGATTTTTCTTTGTCTATTTCTTTTGCGTTTAGTTTAGTGCAGTATTTACCATGAAGGGGCTTTTCTTGCCATCGTTTTATCATGGCGCGTTGCTGTTCTATTTTTAGTTTGGATTTCATTTGTTTTATAGCTTTTGTTGTTTCTTCATCATCTTCTTCGTCTTCTTTGTGTTTATTAGGTGGTATGATTTCTTGTTTGTATTTGTCAGCTTCCTTAAATACTGAGAACAGTTTTTTGTTTTGCTCGTGTTTTGCTGCTATCTGGATCAGTTTTCCTTCCTTCTGAAGTAGGTATTTTTGCAGTCCTATGGTGGTTATTTTATAGTAGTTTTCCAGCTATATAAGGCCTCTACCACCTTCTATACGTTGTATATATAGTCTTTCTATGTCAGATTTAGGGTGATGCATCCTATATCCTGTCAGTATTTTTCTTGTTTTCCTATCTATTTTGGACAGTTCATTTCGTGTCCAGTTAAGGATATTGTAGCTGTAACTTATAACTGGGACAGCTAAAGTGTTGATACCTATTATCTTGTTTTTAGCATTGAGCTCTGTTTTTAGTATTGATCTAACTCATCTATAATATTCTTGTTTTATTTTCTCTTTCATTTGTGTGTGTTGTGTCTTATCTAGTTCATGGATTCCTAAGTATTTGTAAGTTTGGCTTTGGTCTATTTCTTTTATTTCATTGGTTTTATCTAGTGTGATGTTGTTACTCTTAACTAGTTTTCCTCTTTTCATGGTTACTTTGGCGCATTTTTCTAATCAAATTTCATATCTATTTCTTTGGTAAATCCATGAACTGTCTTTAATAGTGTTTCCAGCTGTTTGTCATTTGCAGCGTATAGTTTTAGGTCATCCATATATAAAAGGTGGCTGATCGTTTTGCCGTAACATTTATATCCGCATCCAGTTCTACTTAGCATATCAGATAGAGGTGACAGTGCCAAGCAGAAAAGGAGTGGAGAGAGCGTGTCTCCCTGGAATATTCCTCTTCTAATGGGGATGTCTTTGGTTTTAATGAGTCCCTCTTTTGTTTGGAGGTGTAGGACTGTTTGCCATTTATTCATAGAGTGCTCTATGAATTTTATGATTGTTGGTGCTACTTTGTTAATGGCTAGTGTTTCGAGGATCCATGTGGGGGGGATGCTATCAAACGCCTTTTTGTAGTCAATCCAGGCCATACTGAGGCCTTTCTTCTTTCTGTGGCTGTCTTCAGTTACGGCTTTATTAATCATTAGTTGATCTTTACAGCCATATGAGCCCTAGGCGGCATCCATTCTGCTCTTCTGGGAACAGTTTGTTTTCGTCCAGGTGCTTGTTCAGCCTTTGTGATATCACTGCAGTAAATGCCTTGAACATAGTAGGGAGGCAGGTTATTGGTCTGTAGTTTTCTGGTTTTGTTGTTTCATTTGATTTGGGAATTAAGATGGTTTTCCCCTTCGTGAGCCATTCAGGCATTGTCTCTGGCTCTGCTAGTATGCTGTTAAAGTTTTCAGCCAGCTTTTTGTGCATTCCTGTTAGATATTTCAACCAGAAGTTGGGGATCTTGTCATGCCCAGGTGCCTTCCAGTTGCTTAGCTTTTGCAGTTGCTGGGTGACCTCTTCAGTTGTTATGGGGGTCCAAGTTGTTCAGATGCCGAGTTTGTTATTTTCATACTCCTTTTTTTTGGCTGTTCGTTCGCCGACCATATTTCTCCCCAGAATTCTTCCAATTCTTCTGCCGTTGGTGCTGCAGTGACTTCTATTTTATTTTCGCCCAGTTCTTGGTAGAACTTTTTGGGGTCGGAGTTGAACTTTTTGTTCTGTTCAAAGAAGCGTTGGCGTTTCTCGTACCGGCGGATCCTTTGAGCTTTGGCAAGGATATCTTGCTTCAGTTTTTCTTTTATCTTCGGCAAATCTTTTTCTGTGATGTTATATTTGCGGAGCATTTTTGTTCTCTTTTTGTTGCTTAGTAGCGTTGCTTGTTTGCTGATTTCATTAAGAATCGACAGGTCTTTTCTAATTTTTTTTATTTTGTTTTGCATGTTATTTATCCACAGGGTTTGTTTGGGTGGTGGTACTCCTTTTTGGGCGGGTTTGGGTGAGTATCCAGCTTCTTTTGTGGCTGCAGTGGCTGCTGCGTATATCAAGTCATTTAGTTCAGTGATATCACTTTTTTTGCTTCAGTGGCTAGTTCAGTGACGGCTAGGTTTATGTTGTTTATAATTGGTGTTGTTATTGCGTTTATTTTTATTCTTGGGAGGTATGGTCGGTGGTCCATTTTGGGCTCTGTGGTTTTCAGTTCTTTGATTATTTTATTTTTTATATTATCATAATCATTAGGCTCCTCTTCGTTGTTTACATCGTGTTTGTTGGGAATGTTGCGTTTGTCTTCGTGTTTTACAGTTTCAGTGTTTATATTATTGGGCATTGTTGTGTGGCTTCTATCTTATTATTATTAATATTATTATTATCATTATTATTAATAATATTATTATTATTATAATTATTATTGTTATAGATCTGAAGAGTGATTATATTGTTAATTCATTTTACTATTATTATTTATTTGTAAATATAGCCACGAAGCGCACGTAGACTGTTTTCTATGTTTTGTTTATGTACTCTATTGATTTTTAGAATAATGTTTTCTATAGTATATATATAACCTCTTCTATATGGTGGGGATAACGTCTTTCACTATTGAATTGTTTAATAGAGGTCTTTTTTCAAAATTTTCTACATGCATACATACATATATACATATATACATACATGCATACATACATACATACATATATATATATATATATATATATATATATATATATATATATATATATATAATATATATATATATATATATTAATAATAAATATTAGGGAATAAAACCAAACTTACAGGGAAAAATCAGATTTGGGATTGAATCCAATTTTATAGTAAAATATTATATTATTTTAAATTAGAGATAAAACCACTATTAGGCAAATCATACAATGAAAAACTTAAGCCAATGCATAAGATTATTTAATTTATATTATTTAAATATATAACAAAATTATTAAAAAAATATATAATATAAGATAATTAATATAACACTACGATCGCCAAGTTAAATATTTAAACCACCTGAAGAATGACTGCAACTCGAAAATTTAAAGAAATTAACAGCCATGAAACGATCGTAGTGTTATATTAATTATATTTTTTTTAATAATTTTGTTATATATTTAAATAATATAAATTAAATAATCTTATGTGTTGGCTTAAGTGTTTCATTGATTGTATGATTTGCCTAATAGTGGTTTTATCTCTAATTTAATATAATATATATATATATATATATATATATATATATATATATATACTATGTTGGTACAAGACGTCACGAAACATGTACAACAAAAGATACGAAGTACGAGTACATGGAATATGAACCATTATTTCGAACAGCGAAAGACTCAAGTGGAAAACAAGCAAGCAACACAAAGAATGAAACTTCATAATTTTCTACTCTCGTATTTCCATTATTTAACAAGTGTGGCTTTCGATAAAACAGTTGCACCTGCAAGGAAAATTAAACGTAATGTGGTATTTTGCGGAGGGTTCAAATTAGTAACACAAACAGGACAGTGAAAACAAACAGGAAGGTTTCCTAAGCCTAAACGTGGTTGTAGTGTCGAACGCGTAAATCAAGATTGGACAGGAGACAGGCAAGAAAACATCTTCCTTGATCCAGCTACAACAGAGAGAAATAAGCACAAGTTAGGAGAAGAAAGATGGCCGATGATCACGTGGGGGCCACGTGAGCTAGAGAGGAAGAGTGAGTAAAATTGTTTGTCTTAAAATACACCGGAAATGAAGCGGATGATCATTGCATCCGTGTCAGCTGTGAACACAGTTGTCCGATTGTCTGAAGTAGCAGCGCGTTCTGATATGTGAGGAAATGTTTCAATTGTACGAAAAGCAAAGAAAAAATTCGTTAGGTAACCACATCATGAACCGGAGTCCACTTTCAGAAATGTGATGAAGGAATATCAAGTATATAGCGTATTTACTGTGAAGTAGTCTGGATATAACATCCAAGACACTGGAAATTGGTTGATCAATGTCAAGCCGATACATAACAAGAATAAATCTCACGAATATTCGTTTCGTCTATGTTTAAGAAAAAAGTTGATCAAATGGCAAAAGCAATAAGAGAAATCGCAGATTGTACAGTTCTTTCTGCAATATCCTCAGAAGCATTGACCAGAAATGTGATAGATTTAGAAGTCATGAGTGAAGAAGATGTCACAACTCATACCTTCCACCGGAGATTTAGTATTTATGCTAGTGTTCATTGAGATGTTGGAGTTAATATTTAATCCGCTTACGATCATGTATCGCCCGACAAGTGAGATTCAAACAGACCAGACTTATGTCCCTCTGAATTGTACGTTTGACGCAAGTCGAACGTGTAACAAATGCACATGCTCACACGTCCAGAAGCTTCTTTGAACAGCAACTTCGTTCGAATGATGTCGAACATGAAGATGAATCATTTAGTATACGCATATAAACATTTTCACC
>NC_043011.1:66780213-66853446 GCF_006345805.1 Octopus sinensis | reverse complement strand
TTTATATAGATATATATATATTATATATATATATTATATAGACTATATATATATTATTATATTTTATGATAACATTTGATTTAGTATTCAAAATTGAATTTATTCCTGCAGTAAGTTTGGGAATATTCCCTCATATTATTATTGGTTTTTATTATTGTTGTTATTATTATTATTATTATTATTATTATTATTAATTATATTATGTATTATTATATATTATATATATATATATATATATATATATATATATATATATATATATATTATATTAATAGAAGATTTTAAAACCACTATTAGGCAAATCATACAATGAAAAGCTTAAGCCAAAGCATAGATTAATAATTAATATTATTTTAAATATATATCAAAATTATAAAAAAAGATAATTTAGTATAACACTACGATCGTTTCATAATCTTATGTATTGGCTTAAGTATGTCATTGTATGATTTGCCTGATAGTGGGTTTATCTCTAATTAAAATAATATAATATTTTACTATAAAATTGGATTCAATCCTCAATCTTATTTTTCCCTGTAAGTTTGGATTTATTCCCTAATATTTTATTATATATATATATATATATATATATATATATATATATATATTATATATATATATATATATATATATATATATATATATTGTTGTGCCTCGGGTGGCGTGAGACATTCTCTATTAATGTCTTAGTACTTAATACACTCAGTTACTTCAAGAAGAGGTTGCAGAAGCAAGGACAATTTTAGAAAATAAAGAAGTAAATGAGTGGAAATGGAAGCGGCGAGTGTGTTAATAAAACATTAAAACTGAATGACTCTCTCCAGACACAACGATATATGCTTCAACACAGGAATTCACATAAAGAAACACTGTTCAAATAAACGAATACAGCTAAGGGAGAGCAAGAGAACGGGTTAAGGAATGTGTATATTAACACTTGGTAAAAATAAGGAGTTGACATTCGTGCTGAGCACTTTGTCGGAAAGGAGTATAGAAAAGTCCAAATAAGGAAAAGAAATCGCTAATACGTGTGTAGTGTGTAGTTTACATTGCTGGGTAGCCGGAAGATATATATATATATATATATATATAATATATAATATATATAAGTGTGTGTGTGTGTGCGTGTGTGTGTGTGTGTACAATGTTCTTGTGTTAAGGGAAAGTATGTTTGTGACCTATTTCCCCTGAGAAAAGCAGATACACATCCGTCACGATATATCTTATGGTGAAAGTTGTACATCCCCCGCATCTACACATTTCGCCGCCTCTACGCTTCCGAGGAGACTTCTATCGCTTTACCGTTCTCTGTGTGAAATAGGAAGTAAAGTAGTAAGTGCGGACAGACTGAAAGCTCTTGCTTTAACTAACATGCAGTCATTAGACCGCTATCTCAGATGATATTCAGGATAACTTTGGAATCCCCGAACGTATTAGTGATTTTCAGACAATTAAATTCCCAACGAAATATAGCTGTGAAAAGAGCAGAGAAATACTGTATGTTTACTCTTACCCGAGTTAAATATGTTGCCAGCAGACGTCTATGAGGTTTGAAAGGCTGACACCCCAACAACCTCCAATACCTGATAGCCGCTCGACCATTTTGAAGCTTAGAAATTTACAGGCAAAATTAAGATAGTTACTTTAAACTTTTAAACAATCATCAAACGTACGTAATGATGTAGACAATTTTCTCTAAATCAACAAATACGTCTGAAATATTACAAAAGAACGCCATAAATCCAATTTATTAGGCTGTTTGCACCGTTCCGACACATGTTACATCACTATTATAAAGAAAATTACGCGTTATATCGTCAGAGATTGAGCAGTTATTGAGTCCAACGCTAAACTACGTAATAAAATATTCCATATTTATTTTCTTTGTTCTTTTCCGTAAGTAGCGAAATGATAACTATTTTTGAATTTTCATAAGTATTTGCGAGTGTTATATACATACATATATACATACATAATACATACATACACAGATATATATAAAGATATAACGATATAGTGTATATTAAATACATGAGGAATCTACTTATAGGAATTCAATACGTAGAGAACAGCTAGGTTCTATAACCACAAAATTAGGGATAAACCTCAACAAGAACGAATGAAATGAAAAACATTTACGATCTAATTTCCTGGACCAATTGGTTTCTGATTTTAGCTTAGCGAGTCAAGGAACTCGCTAGTGCAATCTTCTTCAGCAGGACCACCAAGGGTTAAACGTATACACACTTGGCGATAAAACTACTTGTCCCGTATTTAGACATCCTAACCTCTTCAAAATCTACTGCGCAGCCGCAGACCTTCGCTACATAATTTTCGGTTTTAAAGTTGCCTTTTTTTATTGCTAGCGAGGGTCTGCGGCTGCGCAGTAGATTTTGAAGAGGTTAGGACGTATAAATACGGGACAAGTAGTTTCATCGCCCAGCGTGTATACGTTTAACCCTAGGTGGTCCTGCTGAAGAAGATTGCACCTAGCGAGTTCCTTGACTTGCTAAACTAAAATCAGAATCCAATGGTCCAGGAAACTAGACGGTAAAATGTTTTTCATTTTTTTCGTTCTTTTGAGTTTATCCCTAATTTGTGGTTATAGAACCTAGCTGTTCTTTCTAGCGTATTGAATTCTATAAGTAGATTCCTCATGGAATTAAATATACACTATATCGTATAGTAATATATAGTCTTTTGCACTCAAAAGTTTACATAATAGACTACTGGAAATGTAAATTTTCATAACTTCCCCTCCATTCCATTTAATATGATTTTATATATAAATATATATATAATATATATATATATATATATATATATATTCATTATAGTAGAGTAATTAATAGTAAATACTTGGTATGTTATTATATATTTGAAAAGATGAATACAAACGGTTTTCTGATCATTTTCCCACCTTAATAAGAAATTGTTTATAAGTGGACAAACGTTTGTCTTTTCCAAATTTTCTCCCCAAAACCCAAATCTTGCAATGTTCGCGATCGTTTTTAACGTTGTTAAGTAACCACTTGGTACAGATCAAACCATTTTCTGTGTTCTGGACGACACATAAATTAGCAGAAGCTCAGTTCAGAAAGATTTGTGCCCAACACTTCTGATGTTTAACTCTGATACCGCGAGATTTTCGAAAATAATCTACATCTATATTCTCGGTTTGTAATCGATAATGTTTTGAATCTGTTGGATGAATTGCGGCTCCTTTTGTTGATATGATGTTTAGAATGTTCTATTTTATCAGCCGAATCATTTCGGCAAGAATCTTTCCATTCCATTCATACTTGGTGTACAAAATATTTCACAGTATTTAAAATGTTTACAAATATAAATGACGTAAATTTAGTGTCTTGTGTCAGATCATGTACATGTAGCATGTACACGTGACAGCATATCTGCTATTGATGGATTTTTTTAATCATAGAAAGAAAGTTCTCCACATACGCATAAACACGGACATGCACACACACATCACAGACATGTATACGCACGCCCACAGACACACAAACAAACGCTCACACACACCCATAGACACACAGACATACAGACACACAGACCCCGCACACACACGCATATTTATATATTTATATATATAATTAGTGATACTAATAACATTCGATCTGAAATGCGGTAAATGCTCAGACTGACATGCAACATGGGCTGAAACTAAACATGTAGGTTGCCTTGTGGAGATTTGCTATTGTCTTTGCTCCAAAGGTGCCGATAGAAGCCCAACGATATAAAGTATAAACAGACAAACAACTGGCAACGGTTAAACTTGTGACTTTTATATATCTAAAAAACGACAAAATTTAAGGAGAGAAATGCTACAAGAACTTAGATCAAAATTTGGCAATAAATCATCAGTTGAGGAATGGTAATAAAGTTTATGATATATGTTCATACCCTTCAGCTACAGCTATAAGTCGAGTGTATATTATTGATATTATATTATAGCAAACTGCTCATCGTTTGCAGAATACAAACGTGGATTGGATCCATTTGAAAAATAATATTTTTGTGGTGATAGACATATTAAACCCCTGTGCGATTAAAAGGAGGATACGTCGAACTCTTATAAAGAATAATGTGTCTCCTTGAGACAAGAGAAGATGCAGGAGTCTCGGGTGATGACAGTCGGAAGTTTGGTTTGTGAATACTTTGCTTTCCCACAGCTTTCTTAAAAGCATATATAGGCAACCAAGTATATAATAGTGTCGACGACGAGACTTTTAGGATTGCGAGCCCAACAGTTAATATCAACAAAATATAATAAATCCGTGTATAAGCTGATTTTCCTAAGCGTTAAACAAATGTTTGATATCATATGATTACCGTAACCAAGTTCGGACAAAATGTTCGGGAAGTTCAATGGAGGAAATTGGACCTATTTGAAGCATATATGCAGGCACGAGGAGATGGGGAATATCGAAATTTTTAATAATAGATAATCTTAAAGGAAGAGTGCAAGGACGACTGCAATATATAATATCCCTCTCCCATGAAACAATATATAGTTACAAGTATTTTTATGGCACGCAAATTACTGAGGTATATATACCGAATATGCATGATTTGAGAGCATCCCTGAATAACTTATTAAAAGAAACTTTAAGTGGAATTAGTCGGACAAATACCAAAAAATTTTCAAGAAATTAAAAATCTCTTAACATCGGAAGGTTTTATAACAGTTAAACCTGAATTTAGAAATGGCATCTGACGCTAATGAAATTCGTTTTGGAGATGTGATTTTCCACAAATATGAAATTTGTAGATCATGGTTCGCGATCCTTATTGCTGGTTGACAAAATTTACGCTTATGCAGAGAAAGAAGCATTAACCATCATATTTGCAGTAAAAAAATTCCATGAATTCATACATGGGAGAAGATAACGTTTGCAGACTGTTGATCTATGGATGAAAGAAGGATATCCCCGCTTATACAACAACACAGGTGAATGAGCCTACTGAATGATGACTCCACTAGAAAACAGAGTAAGAACGGCGTTAAGTGTAGAAAATGAAATAAAAGTATTTTATGCAACTTTGTGCATGAATTGCCTGTGAGGCTGGGGGAAATAAAAACTAAGGCAGAGACGGACGGGTCTGTGATGAAAATGAAGAAAAATAGTCAAATCAAAAGAAACAAAAAATACATTTTTCTGGACGTAACAGAGTTTCGAATTTGTATTCGATATATATAGTATGCTTATATATGCACAAAGGGCCGTATTATCTGCATCACTACAAAGTCGAATATTAAAGGGACTTCTCACTGGACATCCTGGAATTTCTCGGATGAAGTCACTTATGAGGAGTTATTTTTACCGACGAAAATGGATCTCGATATTGAAAAGTTACTAAAATCCTGCAACAGTTGAGCTCTTGCAGCGCACTCACTTCCTACAAAGTTTCAACCCTGGTCCAAGACTGATATTCCATGGACCTGGCTTCATACAATTCATGCAGGATCATAGAACTGATGATATCTTATAGTAGTAGATGTCTTAGAAAAAAAGCCAGAAATTAGTAAATGTTGAAAACCTACCCCCGCGGTAACAGTGGTATTTCTACAGGGAATGTTTGCAAAGTATGGGGTTCCGGGAACCATAGTCTCTGATAATGGTACAAATTTACTGCGAGTACATTTTAGAAATTTGCAAGATGTCCTCCTTCGTATCACACAAGATCGAAGGGATAAGTTGTATGAGTTAGCGTTGCAACAGTTCCTGTAAGTTTACCAGGTAATGGTATATCCAAATACCTCTTCAAGCAAGTCACCTGCTGAACTTTTGCTCACAAGAAAAACTAGGTCAGTTTTTGACAAATAATTACCTGAGCAATCAATGAAAACTTGGCAAGACAGTAAAAATACGACCATATATTCAAAAGCTTGGGGTAAGGTGTTGTTCACAGAATACAGAATTGGAAAGGAAGGTTGAGGACGGCGAAATAATAACACCGATCTGTAGAATAATGTACATGAAGACAGTTTCGAAATAGGAATAAAAGAGAGATGAGTCAGCTGAAGGTTTACTGGAGAAATTGTTACTAGGAAAGAAGTACCCATGGGAGTTCTCTACGATGTCTTTGATGCAGCGACTCCGCAATAAATCATTGACCTAGTACAAGAAAAAGAAAAAATACAGAATCATTAGATGTAGTTCCAAAACGAAAAAATATTAAGCTTCCAGGGAAGTAAATCTCTAAAAGGGGATGATGTGTAAAATAAAGTCCACTTCCAACGGATGTCGATCTGAAAATGGGATTTGTAGGGATATATAGTAACATCCTTTTGATTAAAAGGGAGCTCTTTGAAGCCTTATAAGATTAACGTGTCTAATTGAAACTGGAAGAATGCCGTTGGTGTCTCGCGTGTTGGAGTAGGAAGTTACGTCTGTGAATACATCGCTTTACACCCCGCTTCGTTCCAATGTTATATCCGCAACTGTAAAGTTTGTCGCTGTTCTTCTTATGTATCTTAATAACTCTTAATGTCATCATATTGATGCCAACGAAAACCTCATTCGCATCTCTACAGATGTATTCGTATATTATGAAATTCGAAATATTTTAGGTGTTGCAGTGTCAATTGATTGTGTTGGAGAAGCAAGACATAGTTGTTCTAGATTTGCACACCCTGAAAATACCAAATTATTCTGCATGTATGTATGATCTTACTGTTAGTATCTATGTTAATATTAGTATATATATATATATATAATATATATATCTATATATATATATATATATATATATATATATTATATATTATATATATATATATATATATATACATCTAATTATTGACATATATTAATTGTTAGAAAACCTTTCACGAAATTCTAGATCTATTTACACATTTCCATGACGAAATCTTCATATATCGTTTGGCTAATACATTTTATTACTGCCATTTCTGATAGCATAAACCTGTCCTATGGTCTCTAAACGAATGGTAATTGAACAAATAGCATTTGTGAAAGCAATTCTGCTACACTCTGGCTTAGGATTATTGGCAATTTACAGCCAATATCGCAGCATGGCATTAGAGAAAAGAACCTAGAAGCTGTGCTAGGTAATACTCATGCCAATATGAAACATACAGATAGATTTTTGTTAATTTTGTATTGAAGTTGAATTAATTTACTCTAGTTCTTTACAATTCTTCGAAGTGATAAACATTGGATGATATTAAACCTGACGCAATGTGCACTTTCCTGCGATATGTCTTTTGACAGAACAACGCAAATGAGTTGAGACGTTTTTAAAGGCTGAGTATTGTCTGTCGTTCTTTCTACGTGTAATACTCGGTCCCTTGAAAATCGAGATCGAGTCCAGAATATATTTGACATTGGAACATGAAATACATAAACTACACAAGAGTACATGGATGTATAATTTTCAATTATATTTTTCCCTTCCAGGAGATACCAGAGCTTATGGGGATGTTCCATAAAGTAGACCCATATTGTATGGAAAATTTCAAATTCATGTATAGACATAAGTGTGAGGTATGTAGACTGGCTTACTATCGTCTTCTTCGTCAAAACAAAGAGCGAGTGATAATATTCTTTAGTTTGCATTTAATTCACTTATTCCTACCGCAGTGCAATGAGTAGCAATCGATCGAATAATAATTGTTTTATTGTCACAATAAAAACAATCACATATTTTTACTAAAACAGATCCTTGATTGAACGATCGAGCAAGAAAAGAAAGAATATGGTACTTAGCTGCGTTTTAACTACTCATTAAGTACCAAATAATGTGACACAGGACTTACTCTATCCAACGGTCATAATTTCAGTATTTTTTATAGCCTCAAATCTCCATGGTTTATTTTTTGTAAGATATATTGTTCGTTTTCTTTCAGATTAAGAAAGACCCGAATAAAAGCACGACTAAAAGCTCTGGCAACACTGTTGGAATAAGCACTGCGTTTCTGCTGCCAATGTGTCTTCAGTATATGACTACAGCTTCAACAAATGAAGGATATGCTATTGAAACTGTTCTATATTAATCACAGCTGTTATTCTCCTATCGGTGAAATAGTATGTTGAACATTTCCAATGAATTTGCAATAGCTGTACCAAAAACCAAAGAAAACAAAGGACGTTTGCAGTAGCAGCACGTGTGTAATTTAATTTGATACAGTTGTATTACATTTGAATGTGGTATTACCATGATATTATAGAGTGCCATGGAATATAATAGACGTGTTTACAGTGAGAAACATGTAATATACACATGTAATATATACTCCATATTCGTATTGAATAAAGATGAATAAAATTGAGTAAAGTTGAATAAATTGAATAAAGTTGAATAAAATTGAATAAAGTTCTTGTTGCAGTCACAATAATGCTATTCATAGATTAACTTACACTATACATAGAATATAGCAGTGTGCATTTGACTTACGATTACGATTCGAATGTGGTGCTAGATTCATATTACACACACGGTAGCATTATTCCATGCCGTGATATTTTGAATGTATTTCAATAACTTGTGTACCCTTTTAATAAGAAATATCACATAATTGTGATGCTTTACATATACGTTGCTAATAAATTTGTTATCAATGAAAAGCTCAATGACAATACGGATTATTATGCGAAAACACACTAGTGATAGGTTTTAAGAATCATAAGGTACACGGAATTGATCAGATATGTTCAATAATCTGTACCTATACAGCAAAACCTCTTCGTCATGTAATTAAACCATCTCTGGGAACAGCTTATAGGGTAAATGTTTATGCAATACAAGATAACCAAAGTAAACTAGCTTAAGTAATTAATTTTAAATATTAACGATATAAAATTTTGAATAACAAAACTTTACTTCCACTAATAGTTTAAGAGCCAACCTCTGTTTTCAACTGCTGTTGTGACTCTATTGCTTACATACACATAAGATCATATTATGCCAGAAGTATATATGTGTATCATTTTGAAGAAGTTATGCAATGAGATGAGGCGTGAAAGTGAAATCATAATTTTACAAGAGATCGGCTTCACTACAAATGTATGCAGTTTTACACGTGACATTGCCGATATCTTATATTGTTCTGCACGGTATGCTTTAACCTAACATGAAATTATCTTTGTGAGATTTCATCGATTTTTACTGTGTCAGTTTTGGGAATTATCAAATAGTTTTGATTATAATATTGGAAATATTCACCCGGGATGAAAATTATGTAATACAAACAAAATCAATAATGTTAAGAATAATAGAAATTGTTGTAGGTTTCATCGTAATCCTCAAATTTTACTTTTAACAAGAAATAACTTTATCGGAACGTAAACTATAATCTGTCAAACATGAAGCAATGACTGGACACACAAGAGAAATTATGACGCATATATTAATAACATATATAAAAAAAAAATTAATGGAAGCACTAAACTTTGCTTAGGTATCGGTTACGATGTAACCGATACCTGAGAGCATAAGTAATATGTGATTTTTACTTAACTCTGAAGTCAGGTATTGGAAATACTGTAATAGGGCTTTAATAACAATCCCTCATATATAAATGCCTGATGTGTTTTACTTTGAGAGCATTATTTAACATTTGTAGCGAAGCAAATCTAGAATAAATGTAATAAAGTCTTGCATCAGTCTTGTAATATTCTCTGTGAGGATAAAGATGATAGATGTCGCAATATCTCAATTCTAATTTGCGCATTGAGTATTTAGATTTGTAACGTTCAAGGAAATTCATTTCTGTGAGTAAAAATCATATAAAATGATTGTGTGCACATATTTAACACGCAAAAAATTATCAATAGCCCTCATGCTATTGCGTATTATATACGTTAAATCGTTTTAAATGATGAATTTATAGTTTAGAAATTGGACCAAGATATGCTATGTATAATTTTAGAAGTAGAATAAGGAACGGAATAAAAATTACTTGGTATTCTAATAAATGCCAATCAATCCACATGTATAGGATTTATGTTCTTATCTAATAAATAAAAGACGACTCGCAAAACATATAAGACATATACAGGGGACAGGGAAAATTCCTGCGAGACAAGGGTGTATTTCCATCGAAATTCGTTTCGGTACCCTGAAAATAGAACAGCAACAAGTCTCCCTAAAAATGTCTGGGAGTTGAAAGAAACTGAAATAAGTAAAAGTAAATGTGTGTATATATATAAAGAGAATAGTAAATAGAGAGGTAGTGGTTAATATTTATTTTGAATATATTGATAATAATTTCTTCCTACAGGTGCTTACGTTTAGGCTCAATGGAATTGTGACATATGTTTAAAAGTAAAAATTTTCATCTCTCGAATTCAATAGAGAATTTTCCTTTTCATAAAATTATAACATTCTTTCAGACATTAAAATATCCTGCTGCTGAGCCTATAAGTAGGAACTGAAGAGATAATCTTCCAACAGATTTTGTAATCTATGTCGTCTCTTATCAGTTACCAGACATTTTTTGATAGGCGGGTACTCTTTTCTAGGGTCCTTAAAATATGATTTATGGTTATTTAATCGCAATTTAAAGAGAATATGTGTACAACCAATGTAATTGAAAAGACTAATAAATAAAGAATGAACCCACAATCCATTACCAGCTATGACCCCAACTAAACTTATACTGCTTACTTTCTTTAATGTACATTTCCCTTCTTAACTTATAGAAAAGATTGTTAGAGAAAGAATAGTCTCATTGTAGAATGGTAAGATCACATGAATCGTTCTAAAGCACACCTTTGGAGGAACAATCCAGAAAAGAAAGTATATGTTAATTAGTTACGTTTCTGCTTTTTAATAGAACTTGCCGACAATGACGTAACAAGATCAATCATAGATGCAGTTACCATGCTTGCAGTATTTCCCTAATAGTCTTAGTCAATATATATATATAATATATATATATAGGAGATGTACTCGCATAGCAAGTAATTGATCTGAGATCGTGTGCTGAACGAAAACAATTGCAGCGCGTGGAAGGTGTTTATAAGCCATTTAAGAAACACACAAAAGCCGTTCGATTCACTTCAACATTTAAGTTTAATTTGTCAAAATATTTTCGTCGCTAAAATCCGCGACCTGTTCACTGACAAAAATCTGTGCTGCATCACGGATTTTAGTCAGTGAACAGGTCGCGGATTTAGCGACGAAAATATTTTGACAAATTAAACTTAAATGTTGAAGTGAATCGAACGGCTTTTGTGTGTTTCTTAAATGGCTTATAAACACCTTCCATGATGCAATTGTTTATATATATATATATATATCAATAATACAGTGATTGTTTCTTGTCAGGAACAAAGAGATTAATAGGACCGCTATAGAAGTGCTCTATTGAAAGATACAAATATGTCAAACTAAGGTTATAGAACAAACAAATGCAAGGTCAACCGAATAGCATTTCATAATTCGAACATTTAATCATGGAATATACATATAAACATCCCGCAAGATGGAACATAATTCATCTGTACAAGCATATAAGCATATATAAGGTGCTAGAAAAACGTTCATCACGGTTTAGAGTTAATACTTTAGCGATTCAGAAAAATACATTTTTTTTAAAAACATTACAACACCTAGAAAGTAAAAATATAATATAAAGTAATATATAAAAATATGTAATATATATATATATATATAGAAAGCATATAAAAAATATATAATATTTATCATGTAAATGGCGCAGGAGTGGCTGTGTGGTAAGTAGCTTGCTAACCAACCACATGGTTCGGGTTCAGTCCCACTGCGTGGCATGTTGGGCAAGTGTCTTCTGCTATAGCCCCGGGCCGACCAATGCCTTATCAATATCAAATTCCTTTGGCCTAGTTATCGCACTTTGATTAACACACATAGATATGCGTGTATACATACATACATGCATATATATATATATATATATAACATAATATATATATATATACATACATACATACATATATATGTATATATATATATATATATATATATATATATAATAAGCTAAATATGAAGGTAGGAATTAATATTAATTAGTATCAACTTAAACATGTAGCCTAGCATAATTTAGAAAATCCGAAGATTAAGAAATTATATTGCATACACATATATAAGAGGAATAACCACCAAGGTGGATCACTAATATGCTAGAAGACGCCAAATCCTCTTACCACGAAGAATGTGTTTTCAAGAAATTGCAGCAAACGCCAGAATGTAAAACGAGCAAGACAAATGAAAAGATACAAAAGTTGGCAATATGCTGCATACCTAGTTTTCTCCATTAACATTCAGAAAATGTAAATGTCCGTGGTTCTTCAGTGAAGCCCTCGCATGGTAAACATAATTCACAGAACTAGACACAATACGTCCTCCCGAAAGAGAACGGGTGTAAAGTTCTGCCAATTATATTTGTGGGTGTGTATTTGAAATTTCTTCATTTTGGCGGAAAGAGCTCTGGTGTTACAAAATCCCCTCAGCGAATTCACCGGTTAGAGAACATGGTTAATTAAAAGTTAAATAATGAGGGTAGAAATTAATGTTAATTAATACCAGTGTCCTAGCATACTTTAAAAAAATCCGAAGATTACGAAATTATATTACATACATATATAAGAGAAAAACCCGCAAGGTGAATTCCTAATATGATAGAAGATGCCAAATCGCCTTACCACGAGTATTTACATTTTGTTAATGGCGAAACCTAGGTGTGGAGCTTATTGCCAAATTTTGTATCTTGTCATTTGCACTTCACCAAATACGTTATTAAACACTGCGATCATTTCGTCCCATCGGGCATCAGTCTCTTGCACGTGCGATTTTGCGTAGCCGCTTGCGGTGCATCATTTCTTTCTATAGGTAATGGACTTGCTTATAATCGATTATAATGGAAATACATTGATAGCTATTACTCACACATTATTCTAATTCTCTTCAATAAAGCCTTAAGTTTTGCATTAGCAAACTCGCTTCTATCTCGGCAAGAATCAGACCAAATAGTGAGTTCGAGAGGAACTTTTTAGATTGCAATGGGAAATGTTGAAATAGGTCGAATCTGCTGGATGCCTTCGATATAATGACGGGATCCAGTGACGCCGCACAGATCACAGACTTGGTTAGAGTCTACATCCTATTCCTAATCGAATCCTGGCTTCCAAGAATCTGGTGTGGTCTATATAGAGAATATGCTTTATCATTTCGTGATCGAAGTTGTAAAGCAGACAAAAAGAATGAGAGGAATGTGTTATTCAAATTATTCAGAAATTTCAGCCTATGCATAGCTATATGAAATGATTTCCGTAAAGTTGTTTTTAGACGCTCCCTTCAGCTTGGGTACTCTATCGTATGAACCTTTTCACAAGCCCAACAAAAAGTCCATGTACATTAAATTACAATCACCCAACCTCCTTAATAGGGATACTAGTAAAATACATTTCTAATAGAATATCAAAGCTTTCATGCTTTGCACCCACTTATAAGGCTGCAAGGTAATAATATGTAATTCTGATACCCAAAACGCTACGAAAACTACATCGAACACAAAAACACATTGGCAAACAGCAAACCGACAAAAATGACTCGAATAGGCTAAAAGTAGGAAGCCAAAATATTATAGGTAAAAGGGAGACCGCTAGTGAAACACCGAAATGTGATTAACACAAAACGCATTCGATAGTCACAATCTCACATCACACATTAGTAAACACAAACCGAATATAAAATACAAATATATCGATGTCTTGTGGTACAACACTATCTACGTATTACATATAGTATGGAGGTTGTGAAGAAGTTGTTTTTTTACTAAATTGGATATAAGTTTCCCCTAAATCTATTTGATACTATGGCGTATTTAGATGGCAAATCGTTAAGGTATCGTATGCAAAGTTGAATATCACATAGACAAAAAATATAAGCAAGTGAACTAGGATTTAAGTAAGAACCCAATGGCCCTATAACAAAAGATAGTTTTTCCACAAGGGACTTGGAAATCAAGTAGGAAACGAGGCGCTGACTCTAATTGTCACAACGCTATCGACACGAATTACGGTAGTAACCGATACAAACGATAACCTGTAGGGCCATATAATAAAAGGGATAGCAACAGATATAACGGAAAAAAGAGGAGGAAAAAGATTTATATGAAACAGAAAGATGCACCGATCAACAAATACACATGCAAGAACAAAGCTCAACGTTTGTTGCAGAACGTATGTATGCGTTGAAACGACGTGTAAAGATGCACAGTGAAAGCTAGACGAGGCCCACATATATACAGGGTGCGATGGGTAAATTGACCCCATCTCATATTTTTAATTTCGCCAGTGCGCATTGTTTATTTTAGATTTTGTCGACTACACAGTATAGCAGGGTCAGTGGAAATTTGGAAACGACATACTGGATTGCTTGGCATTCGCACTGAATGTTCCAATACGAACATTTCACAGTGTTTGGGTGTCAATATTTAGGCTTGACGTGTCCCGAAGCCTAACTCCCCAAACGGCAGTCCCGTTTATTTTTATGAGTGGGTGGCAGTATATACATATACATATATATATATATATTATATATATTATATAATATATATATATATATATATATATATATATATATATATATAATCAAAATACGCAACAAGAATATCCAGAAGTAATGCAGTACGATCGTTTCATGCGACTCCATTTATTTGAGCAATGCGAATATTGCATCAATTTAAAAAAGTAGAGCAATCTCCAGCTGCATAAAAATATAGAATTTAGTTAAATTCTAAGGATTCATTTGTATAGTTTACTTATTATCCAGATTCACAAAGAGGATAAATAGATCAGTAGATAGACAACATCACAGTTGTAACTGAGATTATTTCAAAGAAATACACTGCTTATCATTGATTACATTTATTATTCAGATTAACTACGGGGGTGTAGTCTTAATTTATAGACTCGTTTATCAAATCTAATAGAAACTGGAATCTATCATTTATGGATAGCGTAAGAAGACTGTTTAAGTGGCAGAATCATAAATCGTGATTTCTTTGAAGAAAAACACATTTTGGTTCAGTACGAATATACTTCAGCTAAGTTTGCAGGCTAAATCTGATAGGGTAGGGAGAGTAAAACATATTAACTCTTTGACAACTATAAAAGCATTGTTACTTATATATACATAGGTACATTTTAGAGTTGTTTAAAAGAAAACAACAGGAAGAATATTTCAGAATATTTTTAGTATTATCAAACGATTTTACGCAATAGAGGGATGGAGAATATAGAAATAATTCCATATTTATATATTTCTATACTAACTTTATATATATTTATATTTAATTATTAAATGGAAATTTTTGGTATTAATAAAGGAAAGTAAAGTTAAAGGAATACGTTAAAAATGTATATATTATGTTAATAATTCCATTTAAAGCATATTTCTTATATTTATAAAATAAACAGTGAATTATACTAGAATAGTTTTATATAAGTTGAGTACGAAATTATAGAGATATATTATAAATAAAACGATATAGAGTGAGTAAATGGGTAAGAAATTGGTTTGAAATTAAAGTAAAGAAATGAAAATGAATATAATAAAAATATAAATATCTGTAGAATGTTATAGACAATGGGGTAAAACGGATTTGTGTTCTAAAAACTTATTATAAGATATACTTAGCTTATTTATATTAATAGGTAAGGTATGATCTTAGAAGAAATTTTATAAATATATAATTTTTAGACTAAAAAGTATATTTACTTATCATGAGAATACCTATAAATGACTAGTGTTTAATATCGGGTAAAGAAATTATCAAGTTACTGGACAAAAATTATATTATTAACAAAAAACTTTTTTAATAAAGTAAAAAAATGCTATTATTAATCCTTACATGATAATTTATAATTAGTAATTTTGAATTATATGGATAATACCATACTAAAATCTGATGCCTTTAACTTAAGTACCATATTCATCTGATATATATATATATATACATGTACAACGTTCATCTGTTAAGTGAAAAAGTATTTGTGAGCTATTGCAACTTAGAAAGGCAAATGCACATCCGTCACGATATATTATTATGGTAAAAGTTGTAAATCCTCCATATCTACACAGTGCACTGCCTCTAGTCTTCCCAGAAAACTTTCTAGCTCTTTAACCGTTCTCAGTGTGAAATATGGCTAAAACGTTAGTGCGGGCAGACTTAAAGATGTCGTTTTAACTAACATGCAGTCAGCAACATGGACCGAGTTGTGCCATTATAGCGCCATTTCAGATGATATTCTGGTTTATGAATCGCGAAAATAACTTTGGAATCCCCGAATATATTAGTATTTTAGAGACTATTAATTAGATTCCGAACGAAGTATAGCTGTGAAAAGAGCAGAGAAATATTTTATATTTACTCTTCCAAGAGTGAAATATATTGTTCCCAGTAGGCATCTATGAGGATTGAAAGGTTGAAACCCACCCACCTCCGATCCCTGATAGCCGCTCGACCTTTTGAAGCTTAGGAATTTACAGGCAAAAATGAAGACAGTTACTTTAGTTAAAAGTAACTGTCTTCATTTATTACGTACGTTTGATGAATTGTTTAAAATGTTTTAAACAATTCATCAAACGTACGTAATAATGTAGACAATTTTCTCTAAATCAACAAATACGTCGGAAATATTACAAAAGAACGCCATAAATCCAATTTATTAGGTTGTTGCACTGTTCAAACACATGTTACATCACTATTATAAAAGAAGTTGCAGCGTTATATCGTCAAAGATTGATCAGGTATTGAGTCCTACACGAAAATACATAATGAATTATTCCATATTTATTTTCTTTGTTCTTTTCCGTAAGTAGCGAAATGATAAATATTTCTGAATTTTCATAACTAGTTGCGAGTGCTATATATATATATATATATATATATATATATATAATATATTCATTTATAGTAGAGTAATTAATAGTAAATACTTGGTATGTTATTATATATTTGAAAAGATGAATACAAACGGTTTTCTGATCATTTTCCCACCTTAATAAGTAATTGTTTATAAGTGGACAAAACGTTTGTCTTTCCAAATTTTCTTCTCCCAAAACCCAAATCTTGCAATGTTCGCGATCGTGTTAACGTTGTTAAGTAACCACTTGGTACAGATCAAACCATTTTCTGTGTTCTGGACGACATAAATTAGCAGAAGCTCAGTTCAGAAAGATTTTGTGCCCAACACTTCTGATGTTTAACTCTGATACCGCGAGATTTTCGAAAATAATCTACATCTATATTCTCGGTTTGTAATCGATAATGTTTTGAATCTGCTGGATGAATTGCGGTCTCCGTTTGTTGATATGATGTTTAGAATGTTCTATTTTATCAGCCGAATCATTTCGGCAAGAATCTTTCCCTTCCATTCATACCTGGTTTAAAAAATATTTCACAGTATTTAAAATGTTTACAATATCTAAATGACGTAAATTTAGATGTATTTATGTCAGACCATGAACTCATGACATTGATACAAAGAGGAAAATATAATCTAAAATAATTTGAGGGCCAGTCCATATATAGGGTATATCCCCTATACAGATGTGTATATATATATATATTATATATTATATATATATATATATAATATATATATATATAACAAAAGCTGTTACTCAGAGTTTCACGTTCCCGTTCGTCGGAAAGTTTTGTTAACTGAGATTTTATTGAAAGATTTCAATGAAATATGCTCTCTGTTGAATAATGCCTGGCAGAATTTGGTAAAAAAGGTCGATGACTTTGTGAAGTCTACAGGGTTTTCCTCCATAAAACTCCGCGAACATGAAAAACTCAAATTAAATAAATTAAACCTGGCCATATTTTGATGTTTAATATTTTTTCTAGTGGTAATCGTAAGCAATGATGAAGATACACATTTCCGGTTATTAACAAAATTAGAACAGGCCAGAAAATATTATCTACGCGCTGTAGCATTATATTGAAAGAGGATTATAACTGTAAGATATGACGCGGATAAATTTGAAGAATGGGATTCGTTTGGTATTCATGCGTGTTGACCTGTAACGAATAAGGAAAAAAGTAAAACATATGTCAAGACCCAATCCATGCCATAGGTGCGGAGGCTTACGTTTTATATGCTTTGTGTGTGGAAAAATCTGACATGGGAGAGAAGATAAAGAAAAGGTAGAACGGAAAGTATTTCGAAAAAAGTGATTTTACATTTCCCGGAAAAACCTTAGAAGCCAAAATTTTTTGTACTACGCCAAATTTATTCGGAAAATACTGGATGCAATTATTTAACTTAGGGGACCTCAGCGTAATTTTCATTTTTTTTTTAAATGTGAATGTTTTTTACCCGCCAGTACCAATAAGTGGCGGGAGGAAAAAATTAAAAAGAATTAAAAACAATTTTCCCGCAGCTGTTTGTAATAAAACAGGACTACTTCTCGCAACGTTTGACCAGTAATCGAAGAGAACTAGAAAAACTTGGGGTTATAAAAAAAAATTGATTATTCTGAATGGGCGGGCCCAACAGTTAATATCAAGAAAAATACAATAAAATCTGTATGTAAGCTGATTTCCTAAAGCGTTAAACAAACTTTTGATAACATATAATTACCCGCTACCAAGTTCGGACGAAATGTTCGTGGAGTTTAATGGAGGAAAACTTTTTTCAGAGTTGGACCTATCTGAAGCATACATGCAGGTAAAAGCTGATGGAGAATATTAAAATTTCTAACACTAGATATTTCGGGGGGGATTGTATAAATTAATCGAGATCATTTTGGTATAAACATAGCACCAAGTTTTGTTTTCAATATTTTATGTAGACCTGACACATCAAAGGTGGGTGCAATAAATAAGATCCAGCCCCCGTTACAACGTTACAAGCATTACATTACACAGTTACAAGCATTTTTATGGCTCACAATTACTGAGGTATATATACCGAATATGCATGGTTTGAGAGCATCCCTGAATAACTATTAAAAAGAAACGTTAAGTGGAATTAGTCGGACAAATACCAAAAAGTTTTCAAGAAATTAAGAATCTCTTAACATCGGAATTGTTTTATAACAGTTAAACCTGAATTTAGAAATGGCATCTGACGCTAATGAAATTCGTTTTGGAGATGTGATTTTCCACAAATATGAAATTTGTAGATCATGGTTCGCGATCCTTATTGCTGGTTGACAAAATTTACGCTTATGCAGAGAAAGAAGCATTAACCATCATATTTGCAGTAAAAAAATTCCATGAATTCATACATGGGAGAAGATAACGTTTGCAGACTGTTGATCTATGGATGAAAGAAGGATATCCCCGCTTATACAACAACACAGGTGAATGAGCCTACTGAATGATGACTCCACTAGAAGAATACCGTTGGTGTCTCGCGTGTTGGGAGTAGGAAGTTACGTCTGTGAATACATCGCTTTACACCCCGCTTCGTTCCAATGTTATATCCGCAACTGTAAAGTTTGTCGCTGTTCTTCTTATGTATCTTAATAACTCTTAATGCCATCATATTGATGCCAACGAAAACCTCATTCGCATCTCTACAGATGTATTCGTATATTATGAAATTCGAAATATTTTAGGTGTTGCAGTGTCAATTGATTGTGTTGGAGAAGCAAGACATAGTTGTTCTAGATTTGCACACCCTGAAAATACCAAATTATTCTGCATGTATGTATGATCTTACTGTTAGTATCTATGTTAATATTAGTATATATATATATATATACATCTAATTATTGACATATATTAATTGTTAGAAAACCTTTCACGAAATTCTAGATCTATTTACACATTTCTATGACGATTAATCGTCATATATCGTTTGGCTAATACATTTTATTACTGCCATTTCTGATAGCATAAACCTGTCCTATGGTCTAAACGAATGGTAATTGAACAAATAGCATTTGTGAAAGCAATTCTGCTACACTCTGGCTTAGGATTATTGGCAATTTACAGCCAATATCGCAGCATGGCATTAGAGAAAAGAACCTAGAAGCTGTGCTAGGTAATACTCATGCCAATATGAAACATACAGATAGATTTTTGTTAATTTTGTATTGAAGTTGAATTAATTTACTCTAGTTCTTTACAATTCTTCGAAGTGATAAACATTGGATGATATTAAACCTGACGCAATTGTGCACTTTCCTGCGATATGTCTTTTGACAGAACAACGCAAATGAGTTGAGACGTTTTTAAAGCTGCTGAGTATTGTCTGTCGTTCTTTCTACGTGTAATACTCGGTCCCTTGAAAATCGAGATCGAGTCCAGAATATATTTGACATTGGAACATGAAATACATAAACTACACAAGAGTACATGGATGTATAATTTTCAATTATATTTTTCCCTTCCAGGAGATACCAGAGCTTATGGAGATGTTTCCATAAAGTAGACCCATATTGTATGGAAAATTTCAAATTCATGTATAGACATAAGTGTGAGGTATGTAGACTGGCTTACTATCGTCTTCTTCGTCAAAACAAAGAGCGAGTGATAATATTCTTTAGTTTGCATTTCATTCACTTATTCCTACCGCAGTGCAATGAGTAGCAATCGATCGAATAATAATTGTTTTATTGTCACAATAAAAACAATCACGTATTTTTACTAAAACAGATCCTTGATTGAACGATCGAGCAAGAAAAGAAAGAATATGGTACTTAGCTGCGTTTTAACTACTCATTAAGTACCAAATAATGTGACACAGGACTTACTCTATCCAACGGTCATAATTTCAGTATTTTTTATAGCCTCAAATCTCCATGGTTTATTTTTTTGTAAGATATATTGTTCGTTTTCTTTCAGATTAAGAAAGACCCGAATAAAAGCACGACTAAAAGCTCTGGCAACACTGTTGGAATAAGCACTGCGTTTCTGCTGCCAATGTGTCTTCAGTATATGACTACAGCTTCAACAAATGAAGGATATGCTATTGAAACTGTTCTATATTAATCACAGCTGTTATTCTCCTATCGGTGAAATAGTATGTTGAACATTTCCAATGAATTTGCAATAGCTGTACCAAAAACCAAAGAAAACAAAGGACGTTTGCAGTAGCAGCACGGTGTAATTTCATTGATACAGTTGTATTACATTTGAATGTGGTATTACCATGATATTATAGAGTGCCATGGAATATAATAGACGTGTTTACAGTGAGAAACATGTAATATACACATGTAATATATACTCCATATCGTATTGAATAAAGATGAATAAAATTGAGTAAAGTTGAATAAATTGAATAAAGTTGAATAAAATTGAATAAAGTTCTTGTTGCAGTCACAATAATGCTATTCATAGATTAACTTACACTATACATAGAATATAGCAGTGTGCATTTGACTTACGATTACGATTCGAATGTGGTGCTAGATTCATATTACACACACGGTAGCATTATTCCATGCCGTGATATTTTGAATGTATTTCAATAACTTGTGTACCCTTTTAATAAGAAATATCACATAATTGTGGCTTTACATATACGTTGCTAATAAATTTGTTATCAATGAAAAGCTCAATGACAATACGGATTATTATGCGAAAACACACTAAGTGATAGGTTTTAAGAATCATAAGGTACACGGAATTGATCAGATATGTTCAATAATCTGTACCTATACAAGCAAAACCTCTTCGTCATGTAATTAAACCATCTCTGGGAACAGCTTATAGGGTAAATGTTTATGCAGTACAAGAGAACCAAAGTAAACTAGCTTAAGTAATTAATTTTAAATATTTAAAGATATAAAATTTTGAATAACAAAACTTTACTTCCACTAATAGTTTAAGAGCCAACCTCTGTTTTCAACTGCTGTTGTGACTCTATTGCTTACATACACATAAGATCATATTATGCCAGAAGTATATGCTAAATTGAAAGTATATTTTCATAAAAACGGGTGTATGAAAAATTAAAAAACAAAAAATAAATCATAACGGCTTTAATTCAAGGCAAATTTTCAAGATCTGGAACGGGAAAAATTTATTTTTTAAATTGTGGAAGGGGAAAAAAACAATTTACCATGTTTTTTTCATAAAAACAATAATACATATATACAAAAATTAGTAAATAAGTATACCAATATTAGTATACAAGTCTCTCAGATAGATGGAAGAACTTTGTAGAAAATGAAGGCAAGTATATTTTAGATTAACAAAGAACTTTGTTCAACTTCATTTTGAAAAAAAAGAGAATTATAAGAAACTGCATAATGAGAAACAGCATTAAAAAACAGAATTATAAGAAACTGCATAATAGAAAAACCGCATTAAAAAAACAGAATTACAAGAAACCGTATAATTTAAAAACCACTTTAAAAAACAGAATTATAAGAAACCGCATAAAACAAACCGCATTAAAAACAGAATGATAAGAAACCGCATAATAAAAACCGCATTAAAAACAGAATTATAAGAAACAACATAATGAAAAACTGCATTAAAAACAGAATATTAGAAACCGCTTAATAAAATACCGCATCAAAAACAGAATTATAAGAAACGGCATAAAAAAACCGCATTAAAAACAGAATTATAATAGCCGAATAATAAAAAAACCGCATTTAAAACAGAATTATAAGAAATCCCATTAAAAAAAAATGTATACAAAACAGAATTATAAGAAACCGCATAATAAAAAACCGCATTAAAACCGCATTTAAAACAGAAGTATAAGAAACTGCATAATAAAAAACCTCATTAAAAACAGAATTATAAGAAACCGTATAATATAAAACCGCATTAAAAACAGAATTATAAGAAACGTATTAAAAACAGAATTATAAGAAACCGTATAATAAAAAACCGCATTAAAAACAGAATGATAAGAAAGCGCATGTATGGGATGATCCAAGACACACATAATCAATGAAGGAAACAGAAAATGGATTTGGTATAAATCTTTATTTTGCACGGCGATCTTTTGACCCATTCTTCGACCTTCCTTTATGGCTGGACTGCTGTGCATCATATTGTGTTGCACCTATTTTGCAGTCACACCAGTTACATTCACACATAAAGTGGTGTCTGACTTAAGGTCTTCAGTTTGGTCCGTAATGTTGTTATTGTCCACTTCAATTATGGATTGAGGCATTACTACCATTGTCAATATTAATATCCATCAAAAATAGTACATATGGATGGAAGCACTCCGTCGGTTACGACGATGAGGCTTCCGGTTGATCCGAATCAACGGAACAGCCTGCTCGTGAAATTAACGTGTAAGTGGCTGAGCACTCCACAGACACGTGTACCCTTAACGTATGTCTCGGGGATATTCAGCGTGACAAGGCCGGCCCTTTGAAATACAGGTACAACAGAAACAGGAAGTAAGAGTGATAGAAGGTTGTGGTGAAAGAGTACAGCAGGGATCACCACCATCCCCTGCCGCAGCCTCGTGGAGCTTTTTAGGAGTACATATAAACTGCAGACAAATAGAATGAAAAGAAATAATAAAATTGAACAAGGGAAAGTAAATGGGAGACTGAAAGAGATAGGCCTGCACAGGAAGGATTAGATTAAATTAAGTTAAAGGCGAGAGAAGAGGACTGGAAAAAAAAAGAATATACACAGGCGGAATTGTCTGGGAGAGTGATATAGATAGAATGAAAGCTGCTGAGGAAGATGTTAAAAGCTTGTCATCACAGTTAGTTTGAGGTTAGAGTTGGAGCGAAAATAAAATGTAAATCTGGTAATTTTGAAGCATGTTATGTCACTGATGGTGCTTACTGAACTCTGTGTTGCATCTGATGTCATTATATTGTCAGTAACACACAGGGAGTCAGAACAGAATGAAGCCGAAACGATTGTTGTGTTAATAAAGCTTCTAGTTACATTCCGTCTCCTGTATCAATCATTGAATATATATATATACAGTTGCAGCCAAAATGTTCAGAATGGCATTGTTTCGTTTGTGAAAAGTAGGTATAATTTTTTATCGAAGTTGTTTTATATTCTATAATTTTCACAGACTATAAATACGATAGTATCTGGTATTGTCTGAGATTTTAATGTAATTTAAGCGGATAATACAAAAGTTATGGATGATTTAGTGATTTACTGCAAGACCCATGGCGGCCAAAATGATCTGAACGGTTGAAAAAAATAACAAAATAATAAAAAAGCACAGAGAATACTAGAATTATTTAATGTTTAGTGTGAAGCCCTTTAGCTTCAATCACACTTTGACATCTTCGACTGCATGAGGAAATTAAATTTTCAATTTCTTGCTGGGTGACCTTATTCCATTCTTCCTGAAGGACATTCCATAATTGCTCGGTTGTTATAGGATTTCTGGCTTTCGAACGTTCTCCTAGAGTATTCCACACATTTTCAATAGGATTGAGATCTGAGATTTGAGCAGGCCAATCCAAAACAATAACCTTTTCAGCCTTGAGGAAGTTCATGACCACCTTAGCTTTGTGACATGGGGCATTGTCCTGCATCAATATGGGTGGTCGCTTGGTTGAATTTCTCAGCACAGGCAACACATGATCTCTTACAAGTTGTTTATAAACTCCTGCATTTAACTTCCCATATAATCGCATCAAAGGGCACACTCCATCTCCAGATATCATCCGCCAAACCATGACACTTCCTCCACCGAATTTAACACTAGTCTTAAGGCATTTAGGCGACAGGTTTTCACCTACATTTCGACGAACGTACCTCTCCCATCTGAGCCAAATAACATAAACTTAGATTCATCACTGAAATGCACAGATTGCCATTCTTCTTGAGACCACAACACATTGCAAAAGTAAGACGACACTTTTTTATTCTTGGAACTGATCAGTGGCTTCACTGCAGGTGCTCTTGCTTGTAGGTCATGTTCAACTAAACGACGAGACACAGTTTTTCGAGATAAAGTTTTCTTCAGTACAGCAGCATGTCCTTTTTAACCAACTTTACCATCGCACGATCTTCTCTCTTGGTCGTTTTTCTTGGCCTACCTGTAAACTTTCTTGCTTCACATGAACCACAATCATCGTAGACCTTAAGAATACCATGTACAACACTTTTTGACTTGTTAACAATCTTTGCAATAGATCGAATACTTAAATTATCCTTCTTACGAAGCTTAATAATCTGCTGACGAATTGGTAACAGAGTAAGTGGCATTATATTAACAAAGTACACTGCAGATATTCTTACTAATGTTTAGTAAACGAACCGTCATGTAAACAAATTCAAAACATTAGAGTTCGTCGGTTAAATATACTAAAACACGGAGTAAAAGCAACCGTTCTGATCCTTTTGGCCGCCATGGGTTTTGCAGTAAATCCGTAAATCATCATAACTTTTGTATTATCCCCTCAAATTACACCACAATCTCAGACAATAACAATTCATATTGTATTTATTGTCTGTGAAAGTTATAGAATATAAAACAACTTTGACAAAACGTATATCTATTTTTCTGACGAAAACAATGCCGTTCTGAAAATTTTGGCCGCAACTGTATATATATATATATATATAATATATATATATATATATATATATATATATATATATATATATATATATATATATATATATATTTATATATATAAATTACAAAATAATACTGGAAGGTACCGCATGTATGAAAATATACAAGGAAGTGAGTTTGAAAATGCAGAGGTCTTTTAAAGATGTTAATTGAATTGACCAGTGACACCTTTTTTAACAGAAAGATTTTCAAAAGTAAAGTGCAAGGCTTTCTGTAGCCTTGTGTAGGGGAAAACATTTGTTAACAGAGATATATCAAAATACAGTAAACGAGTCGCTGACACTGATAAAAAATGTTAACATTTTATTATCATTGTCAAAGATTCTATTTCTTTATATTTTCTGATCCTTGTCAAATATATGGTGTGAGCAAGTCTCTGTATTACACAATTCAAAATTGTTTTATTAGAACTTGGTCTCATGAATGTTGCTTTATTATTCATTGGTATACGCCAATATTGATATCCGAGACGCCATTATTGATACTCATTGATCTCGAATACACTCGTTTATGTTTAAAATTCATTATATCTGAATAGTTGAATTATCAATAATTTATACAAATAATAACTGATAGCTTGTTTACGTCGTTTCCTTTGATTATTTCACATGAAACATAAGGCATTTCGTCCTTCTGTAGGATCTGAGTTCAAATAACACCGAAGATGTCTTTGCTTTTTATCCTTTTAGGTTCCTTAAAATAAGTACCAGCTGAAAACTGGGGTGGGGGTAATCGACAGTCTCCTTCGATTTAACCGCTTGCGTAGTAAATGATTAGAGAATTGCAGGGAGAAATTAAGGTACTGGGAAATAAGGAGTATTTTGTGTTTTCAGTAGATATAATAAATTAAATGTTTGTTAAAATTTGTAATGTAAAATGCATTTTACACCAAAGTACTTCAAGAGAGTTTTATCTCTCTTCAGCGAAGTTTATTCTTTGTGTTCTTTTAGGTACGGATTCGCTGATAAAAGTTTGTAGTTCTATCAAAATGTCAGCTAAATTAAATAGTAACTGTCAGAACAGGATAAAAGTATTCTGAGGTGGGTGACAAGCAGAATGAAGGCAAATTGTAGAGCAAGAAAAGTATGCATAAGGTGACAAAAGAATAGGATAGAAAAAGAGAAATAAATAAACAAACAGAAAAAAAAGGAGATAAAAAGAGAGTGGATATTTTTGTTCAAATTCCACTGACTTGCATTTGTTCCATTCCGATCAACTTTGGATTTGCTCATTTAGGGATCGATAAAATATGTACAAGTCAAGTGGTAGGATAATTATAAAGGAATGTTTATCCGACGAACCGAAAATGCTTTCCTTGTCACAAATTTGAATCCAATATTCAGTTGGCTTCCCTTCCTGAAACTCATCCAACATTTCTCAATTAAAACAATAACCTTAAAGGTGATGTTCAATAGTTACAAATTCATAAGGACTTTCCTTAAAAAAATGGAGAAATAAAATCGTCAATTTCGGCTGAACCCATTGTATGTCTAATATTGATGTTCGTTCATTAAGTACAGATACGACCAAATAGCGGTTTTCTGTAACTCATATTTTATACATCCGTCGTGGTGAATGTATAAGAATAAAAACACAACATGTCATTGATCAACTTAAATGCTTTTTTTGTCACTTACAACACATGTTACATTATATTCAATTGTAATAGAAATTGCCACCTGGACGGCGTCAGAATAGGCAGATTTGATCTCGAAATTACACAATGAACTGTCTTATGGATATTTCGATTCTCATTTCTCGTAAGTAGGCTTCTCGTCAGGCTTGCGAGGAAGGGATGGCCTCCCTTTGCAAATACTTCAAGGGCACTGATATGGTGTCTAAAGCCAGCTAGATACGATGATCTCTTGGGTCTATAAAGCTACAGTGACACCCCTCCCCTATGTGGTTAGCCATGATAAGATGGCTTCTATACTTTGTATATATATATATATATATATATATATATGCGATGGAGTAAATTTAGATAAACTTAGATATGTTTCGACCAAAGATTGGTCCAGGCCATGTCTAACTTAATAGCACCACCTGATAGGATTATTTGAACCCTGTTTAAGACAAGTTTTGTTTATGGTCCATTCAAGTAGTGAGTTTTTGTTGGGTGATTTGTATCCAATTATGGGTGGCTTATCTGGTATTCTTTGAAGGAATCCATCCAGACTCCGTTTAAAGTTGATGGGATCCTTTTCCTCTTTGATCTCTTTCGTGACAATGTTAAATAGGACAGGGCCTGTTGAGAAAAAGACATTATGTTGCAGTGTACATGTATGCTGTGATCTTGAATTGGACAGGGGACGTATGGCCCGAGGTCCCAGTCTTGGATGAACCTTGAAGCTAATGTTCAGGTCGTTTGGGCAAAGTTGGCGGTATATTCTCCACATCGTACAAATGATGTACCGCTCACGGTTACGCTGGACAAAGTAGAGTTTCAAGGCTTTAAGTCGGTCCCAATAATCGAGAGCAGTCATGACTTCAATTCGTTTAGAGAGTACCCTCTGGGGTGATTCAATCCTCGAGATGTTTTGTCTTGTATGGGGAGACCACAGTGGGCAGCAGTATTCGAGGTGTGGCCGTACAAAGGAGGAAAAAAGTGGTATGATGCACCTTGTTCTCTGGACCGGAAAGTTCTTAAGATCCAGGAACTCATCCTACGAGCTATATCGACCTTATTATTGATGTGTGCACTCCAACTGAGATCGTCATCAAAAATTACACCCAAGTCTCTGATATTGTTAGAGGCTGTGAGCGGTTCCCCTGAAGGAAGAGAGTATGGCTGTTTTAGTGAGGAATTTCTTCCAAAATTCATCAGCTCAAATTTTCTCTCGTTCAGTTGCATTTTGTTTCTGTCTTTCCATTGACTCACAGCATATAGATCAGACTGGAGTTGAGTTCGGTCTACTTCTTCAATATTTTCACTTTGCAGTGATGTACGACACTGGAAAGGTCATTTATGTAAATTATGAAGAGTAGCGGGACCAAGACAGTCCCCTGGGGGACACGCTGGTGACTTTCGCTGGGCTTGAGTGAACTCAACTACAACATGTGTTCTATTTGCCAGGAAATACTTAATCCAGTGTAGAACTTTTCCACGGATTCCAAACATTGCCAATTTTGAGAGTAGGATATTATGGTCTACCCTGTCGAACGCTTTACTGAAGTCAAGATATATGACATCAGAGTTCGAACCTGTTCCCAAGGCTTTGAGTATATCTTCAATGTGGTGTAAGAGCTGTATTAGACATACGCTGCCACTGTGAAAGCCATGCTGATTTGCATTTTGGAGTTTGTGGGTCTCCAGGAAGTCAGCTATCATTGATCTTAACACTCTTTCAAACACTTTAATGATGTGGGAGGTGAGTGAGATTGGGCGATAGTTGAGTGCGAGGGATAGAAACTGTTTCGGTATATATCCTGCGTCTAACGAATTTTTCCAGAGGTTGGTCAGAGGGACTGCAAGTTGGTGTCTACCTTCCTTCAGGAGACTAGCGGGGAATCTGTCAGGGCCTACAGCAGAGTAGTATTTGACCTCATTTATTGCTGCTATGATGTCAGTGGCAGTCAAGGTTATGTCTGAGATTTTATGTTGGGAGTCAACTTCGTTCGCTTCTCTTACGTCAATATCAGTGGGAACACTAAAGACAGAGCAGTATTGTTTCTACAGTGTTTCTGCCATTTCTTTAGCATCGTGTTGGGGAAAGCCGTTATCATCAATCAAGGGCCCAATGGGTGAGAGAGTGGTTCTATGCTTATTTGCATAAGAATAGAACACTTTGGGGTTCTGTTTGATGTTTTGGTTACCACTGTTCCTCCACAGTTCTTTGATTTTCAATGGAGATTTTCATGTCGGTCTGCAGATGAGGTTTTTCCAGCTCTAGCCTTTGAATTGTTGTTGAATGTGGATGTTGTATGTGGGAATATTTTAATTGGTTGATTTTTTTTTAGTCTTTTGATGCGCCTGATGAGTGTTTCTTTCTTTTTAGGGAGCCGGTTTCTGTTTCTGTAGTAGAGTTCGTGGGAGCGTGTTTAGAGCATGTCTAGGTGACAATGTTCTCAAAGTGCTGCCATGCGGTCTCAATATGGGTGGAATTGAGAGTAAAAGACCAGTCGATGAAAGACAGATCCTTTCTGATTGCTCCCCAGTCCGCTTTGTGGAAGTTTATGTTGTCAAATGAGTGCCATGGAGTAGGATTGGCTGGTTTGGTTTTTATATGTCGCGAATTAAAATTGCAGAGTACCATGTCGTGGTCTGAGAGGAGAGTTTTTTCAACTGAAATACTGTCAACGAAGCTAGAGTGATTGGTCAATACCAAATCCAAGATCGTTTTATTCTGTCTCGTTTGTTCGAGCACTAGCTGAGTCAGGAAATATTCATCCATTAGATTAAAAGCAGTTCTGCTGCTGCCCTATCTGATGTAGAGCATTTGCCTAACTTCAGAGTATTTGTGGGCCAGTTCACATGAGGGAGGTTAAAATCACCCATCACTAGTAGGTTTCCAGAGTTGTACTTCCGAAGGAAGGACTTGATTTTGCTAAGGCACTCTTCAAAGCTCTTTAGAGGTGCTTGGAGAGGCCTGTAAAGACCACCTATTATTATGTCCTTGGCCTTGCTGAATAGTGATACAGATTCACAATAGCCATTGGAAAATATGTCCTTGGCATCAAGTGAAAGGAGTCATGGATAAAGATGGCTGTCCCTCCCTTATTTCAGTCTGTGCGATCCACATGAACAATGGTGAAATCTTTTATTTTCACCTCGGCATCCATATGGGGGTGTTGTTCAGGTGAGTCTCAGTAAAGATAAAGAAAGGGAAGCAATGTGCCGTTTCGGCAAGCCAACTCTCTATATATGGGATCTTCCATTTTGGCAATAATTGATGGGTTGATGCCACGTACATTTAACAGGAATGTCGAGGTAAGGGAAGTTTGATGTTTGCATTGTTCTAAGTTATGTTTTATGTTGTTAAGTGGTAACATTGTGGGTAGTTCTTGTATGGAGCTGTGTGTCTATGAGTTTCTTGTTAGTAGTAGGTTGTGGGTCCTTGTGATTTGCATAGGTGGTTGCTAATAGCTCGTTGGATCTCCTGGCTTAGGTCGGCCTTCATATTTCTAGTTAAGTCAGTAAAAAAGTGTTACTTGTTTGGTTTGCCACTTGGTCAGAGGATACATATTTCATGTTGGCGTTATTTGGTGTTTTTTCATGGTTCTGTCTACGTTGTTGGATTGTAGGAGGGGAAACGTGGTTGTATTTTGTTTTTGTTGTTGTCGTAGATCTCCTCTGTTGCTGTTTATATTTATTTTACGATTGTTTTGTGCCCTTCAGATGGTGGTGGTTGCATTCTGGGTTCAGGTACATCCTTAGTGACACAGAAGTTTGGCACAGTTTAGGAGGGAAGAACGTGCATCCATTGCGTTTTGTGCATCCATATTTGGGATCAGGACCATGAACTCTGTATTTAGGACAGTATTTGGGGTGAAGGTGAGGGCAGTTTTTTTCCCGTTATACCATATGGACAAGTGCCCTTGACAAGTCTACGACATAAGGTAGGATGGAAGAAAGCACAGCGTCCCTTGTTGTTGGGGCCGCTGGGGCCGAATCTACAGTTGCCTTGAGAAAGGTTATGGCAGGGTGTTTGACGTGGGTGTAGAAGTGATTTTTCTATTCTGGCAGGCTCGTTGGTCAGTGATCCTATTGTAGTAGCAGTAGCAGAGTGTTGTTGTTGTTGTTGTTGTTGCTGTAGCAGCAGGGAAACTTGACTTGCAACAGTAGGGCTGGGTGGAATCGGGTCAGATACTGGTGCCAAACAAGGTGCTTCCAATGTAGTAGCAGAAGCAGGCTGTTGTTTGCGATAGTGAGTCTGGCTTGCAAAGGTAGTGTTGGGAGGAATTAGGTCAGATATTGTTTGTTGCTGGCTATCGGGTCGTTGAAGTGACCCCTGACCGTTGGAGTTGGGTCATTTGGTGCACTACATTCATTGTCAAGCTGGCTTCTGTGTTGCCATATATGTGTGTGGAAAATAGGAAATGTTCTTACGATCTCTTTTATTTTGTTTTCGATGGTTTTACATATCTGTGAAAGGATTATTTTGCTAATTTTTCAGCTATTTTACTGTAAACATTAGCTTCGTTGTGGTGAGTGTACCAAGCGTTTATCAGTGCAGTGATTTCATTTTCAACCCAGGGGCCGTGTTTGAATATTATTGGCCATATTCAGTGGGACAGTATTATACACTGTACGTCAGTTATTGATGGCTTGATGTATATAGTGAATACACCGTTGAAAGTTTGTGTCGATATACATGGAAATGCGTGGCTATATCTGAGTGTGTGTGGGAGAGTTCAATGTATTTAGTACAAATCAGGATGAGCGGTGTGTTTAATACAGATCAAGAGAAAATAATTGTACTCACGGGACTAGTTTTAGAACTAGTCTTGGTTTAGTTTTGGTTTATATTTCTTTCTCCAGGTTGTATATAGATTTGTATAAATTTATCCTCCGATGGTAGTAAAAGAGTAGAATAGTAGGATTGTAGAATTGTAGAATTCAAAGGTTCTGGACTAGAACAAGAAGAGTTTATGCTGGCTTGAGTTGAATATGCTTCTTTGGCTACTGACTTGAGCGGAGCTATGAAAAGTACGTCTTCTCACGACGAATGCCCGAATAGTAATATATCTATTCTGTTTCATCCTATTCTCTCTCATTCAAACTCGTCATACATACTCACATGCATACATTCGTAATATATATATATATATATATTATATATATATATATATATATATATATATATATATATATATATATATATAACATACATACAACACACCTACACCACACACACACAAATACATAATATATATATATATATATAAATATTTATATATCTATTAACTAATTATAGAAATGTCAGTACAAACTGTGTTAAGATACATTCAAGGGAATATGAATAGATAAATATTCATTTTTAGCTACTTTGAATAGAATTTGCTTTAATTATTCTATAGGCTTAACATCTTGATAATTTTATAATTGACAGTGAAGTTAACGCTTATGTTTATTTTATAGAACTATGTACAGGAGAGAGTGATTTTGATATTTGATAACAATGTATTTACTTTCCTTCCTTATTCTTCCGACTGTTCGGAGTCATGTCAAAGGTGAATGTGAGCCCAGAATAGAGTTGATGTTAAAATATAAAAATAAAACAATACTTGAATATATAATTTAGATTCGTATTTTACATTGCAGTAAATACAAGAATTTGAGAAATGCTTCTGATGAAAAAAAAAACGATATTGTTTAAAATGGTATAAATTCAATAGCAGATATAAATTTAATAGCATGATTTTGGTACGAAGCTTGCATTACTTTAATTATATTTGTTAAAATAAAAGCAGTACTTGTCAAAGTAACGATTTAAATAGATTGTTCCATATTACGAATATTACGAATATTTTCCTAAAGTCATTAGGGACGGAATAATCGTGCAAGGAAGGAAAGACATTTTATTTAGATATTTTATTCAGGCGTAGGAGTGGCTGTGTGGTAAGTAGCTTCTTTATCTACCACATGATTCTGGGTTCAATCCCACTGCGTGTAACCTTGGGCAAAAGTGTCTTCGACTATAGCCTCAGGCCGACCAAAGCCTTGTGAGTGGATTTGGTAGACGGAAACTGAATGAAGCCCATCGTGTATATGTATATATATATATATGTTTGTGTGTGTGTGAGTGTGCGTGTGTCTGTATGTTGTGTGTCTCTGTTTGTTCCCCCAACGTCGCTTAACATCCGATGCTGGGTGTGTTTACGTTCCTGTAACTTAGCGGTTCGGCAAAAGAAATTGATATAATAAGTACTAGGCTTACAAAGTGTAAGTCCTGGGGTAGATTTGCTCGACTAAAGGCGGTGCTCCAATATGGCCACAGGCAACTGACTGAAACGTGCAAAAGAATAGTAAAGAACGTGGTTTAGAACTTACCACATTAACATAAATGTAACGAAGAGTCATGGTTGCTATAATTTTAAATAATCTCTCACAAACCCTTGTTTCTTATTTGTAAGTGTTTTAATCGATCAGAGTATTCTAGCATCTATCTTTAGTTAAGGTCGTTAGAATTTCACATGCGTACATGTCTGAAAATGTATTCTTCATTTTAAAAGTAAGTTTTCACAATACTTCGATATTTATTTCAGGCAAACTCTGGTGGAATAAGCAAAACATTTCTACTGCCGCTGATGTACAATATATACTATAACTAAATTACTTTGAAAGATCCGTTTGTTTTATTGAAAATAATTCTGTTGAAACATTTCTGTAATAAAGGCTGTTGTCATTTTGTTATCAGTGAAATAGTTTGTAAACCTTTTCGACATGGTTACACTAATAATATCATGAGTATAAACCATAATGCCAAATATCTGGAAAAGAAAAATATTCTTTTCCAATAGTATTGGGTTGTCCGGAAAGTTTGTGACGATTTATAGTAGCTTACCTTTCGACTTATTTTAGAACATGGTTGTGTCCATAAAATAGGATTTGACTGCAGCTCCATTTAGAACAAAATTTAAGCTATTCGTGGAAGAATGTTTATGTTCCTATAACCTGTGTTAATTCTGTAACCCTTTAAAATAGAAGATAAGAAAGTGCATTTTCGGCATTTGATGCTTAGGAACCAGACAAAAATTGCTGCAGCTCGGCTGGGATGACATACCCCAGCCTCCATGCTCACCAGATATTGTTCCTTCGGATTTCCACTTATTCATGTCTCTGCCGAATTGTCTTAATGGTAAATATTTCAATTCCTTGGAAAATATACCCTGGTGAATTTTTTGCCATGAAACCACCCCAATTTGGGAAGAGGGTATTTTCAAGTTAAAGGAAAGATGGAGACGCATTTTGCACAAAATGGTTCATATTTGGTAGATTGAAAATGTAATGGCAGGTATTTATTGACCTTTTTCTTTCCTTTAAAAATCAGCACGGACTTTCTGGACAACACAGTATTACGGTGTAATTATTCTAATATTTAATTACAAGAAAGCAAATGAATATATCAAAACAGGTGCCCTATTAAGGTCATATTATAAGGTATTAATTGAAATAGAAGTGTCCACAGTAAATGGCATGCATTAGACATGTAATACATATTGCATGTTTGTTGCAATGTGAATTCTATAAGAGAACGTTAAAAGTTGGTCCCGATAAGGGCAGTTGCAGAAAATTGCATCAAGTACCCGTGTACTTGCAATGGTATTTAACTTATGTTATACGTAGCACACAACTTACTATGCACAGGAATTACTTTTATGAGAATGAGGTGCTAGTTTCATAATACAGATACGCATGCGTATTCCTTTCAAAGTAATTTTAACAACATGCACATTTTTAATATATAATTTTGATGGCTTTAGGTAGCTGTTGCGAATTAAAGAGCTATTGAAGAAATGTTCAGTGATAATACTGATTATTAATAGAGAGATTTCGGAAGGAAAGGTTTTCAAATTATTTTGTAGTCCTTACTAATATATTTCATGTTCATATCATCCTAGAAAGAAGGTCATTTAAACACTAAAGAAAGTACTAGCACTACATTGCTTACCGAATTCATTTTAAATGATATCCGATCTAAAATTGTGAATAAGCAAACTTTTTTCTCCATATACAGGTTAGGATCGAGCCAGAATTCTAAACAGCTGTTGTAACTTTATTACACATTCATAAGTATTTATTATGCTACTGCAAGTATGTACGTGTATAAATTTGAAGAGCCGTAAAAATTAAATCCCAATATTACAAAAAATCAGTACTGGTATGTATGCAATACACTTTCTCCACATTCTAGAAAAATGTTCTAGTAAAAATGCACCAGAAATGTAGTGGGTGATCATTGCTTCGCTTTCAGCGACCCAGCTTTCTGGCTATAAGAATTAGCAGCGTGTTCGGATATGGTAGACTATGGGTGAAAGGTTTCCACTGTATAAAACAGAATTCGTAAGGACACCATAATTTATACAGCCTGTTCAAAACATTATCGACGATTATCCAGTGAAATAAATGACGTTAATCGCTAAAGTTCATCGTAGGTGCAGCAGTGGCTGCGTGGTAAGTAGCTTGCTTACAAACCACATGGTTCTGGGTTCAGTACTATAGCCTGGGCTGACGAAAGCCTTGTGAGTAGATTTGGTAGACGGATACTGAATGAAGCCCGCCGTATATATATATGTATATATATATATATATATAGTATATATGTTATGTACTTGTCCCACCAACATCGCTTGACAACCGATGTTGGTGTGTTTACTTCTCTGTTATCTAGTGTTCGGCAAAAAGAGACGGATATAATAATTACTAGGCTTCCAAGAATATGTCCTGTGGTCGATTTGCTCGACTAAAGGCGGTGCTCTAGCATGGCCGCAGTCAAGTGACTGAAACAAGTAAAAGAGCAAAAGAGTATATCGGAGTCAGCTATCAGAAATATGATGAAGGATGACATCTGATACATGGCTCATTTACTGTCAAGTGGCATGCATATAACAGCAAAACACGGGAAATTATTTCATAAGCGCCAAGCCTATACTTAACGAATATAAATGGTCTGTGTAAAAAAAAAATATTAAAGGTAAATGTAGGAGAAAATCACAGATTGTAATGTATCGTTCGTTCTTCTATATCCTCAGAGAAATTCACAACACATGAGATAGATTTAGAGGTTATGAGTAACAAGATGATGTCAGAATTCATGCTTTCTGCCAGAGACTTAGTATTTCAGTTACAGTTTTCGTGGATACGTTTAAGTTAATGCACTTACGATCATGTAACGTGTAACAAATAAGATTTTAAATCTATTCATGGATGTGATCTTACATATTGTCGGGTTGCTGGTCCCAAATATGTAAACTATAATGCATTATCACGTACAAATTTTCAATAAATAAAAATTAGTTATAATAAAAGATGTGATTTTTTAATAGATTGTTACTTTATTGAAATGAATCAAGCAATGAAGGGAAGATATTGTGTTAGTGTTAGGAAGATATCAAACACAAATGAATGTCAAGAGAATATGCTTCTAAGTGTCAGCCCTTATATTGATCGAAACGAAGAAGATCACTTTGTATTCCGCTTCTGCTGTGCATGTGGACCATTACATTTGAATGACCAACAGTAATCAAAACTGACTTTCCATTTGCTCTGTTATCCTGTTTCTATTTGCCATATTATCGAGATTCATGATGCATATATCCTAATAGTATTTCTCTCTTTTTTCCTCACTGTAGTTGCCACAATTCTTGGCAAATACTCAATATGTGATTCCAAAAAGTCCGTTTTTACACTCATTGCAGACCGAAGTTGTTGGCAACTGGAAATCAGGTCTTGAATAAAATTTTTCATATCCTGTGAAGCGGGTAATTCCCAAGTAAGTTTCGGAAATCTGTTTGAAGGGAGAACCAATCATTTAACTCGACACTGACTTGTGTTACCTCAAAATGAGTTCCTTCATGAATTCTCGAAAATGACGGCCAAAGAAGTTACCTACGTTTAGCTTGCCTTCTGCCATACATAGAAACTTTGGATTCATGTACTTGAGAGCGCCACGTACTTCTTCAGGGACCACATACAATTTTCATTTTCGATTTGGAGACCTTTTTTTATTTGGAGAGGTGGCAGTAGAATATTCTTGGGATCAACAATTTTCACTTCGATATTTTGCTGACAAAGAAAGTAATTTTTGAACGCATTCCAGGCATCTGAATAACAGAAAGATTGTATATTTGAAACTTAAAAGACTAAAAATGTTGTCAGCAGAGGGACAGGAGACGAAATTTCCTGATGTTTTCACAGCTATACAACTTATAAAATTTGCTTTCCTGACTGTAAAATACCAAACACATTCGACGCTAATAAAAAAAAGATCGTCTATAAAATGTTGTCTCATTCCAAAAATTTGTTGGTCATTATGGGCAACAGGCCGTCTAGCTTAATGGCAGGGATACAGCCGGTGTCTGAGGGTCAGGTGTTTGACATCCGTAGCTGTCCGCTGACAAACTTCATTTTATAATCATAAAATGAACAATCTTATTTCTGCTTTCACGGCCATACTGCATTTGAAATTTACTTTCTTGTCTGTAAAATCTCCAAAACATTCGACGATCGCATTCCTTGAACACGCAAAATTCACATTATGAAGCCAAACTTTACATTTTGTAGGTGTCAGGGTATTTTCACGGGATTGCGATGGACTAGCACGACGGCCCTGCCCTTGTTCATTTGTAACACCTCTCAACAGTACATTCGAGCACTGCAGATATATATATATATATATATATATATATATATATATATATATATATATATATATATATATATTATATATTTATATATGTATGAACTTATTGTTATATGCTTTTATAAATCGTTTGTCGTTATCAAAATGCTAGCTCTTTTAGATATATCTAAATGATGAGAGAGTATATGTCCTTTGACTAATATATTATAACAACTCAATGTAAAATTAAATATTGACGATATTTTGTTTTTAATGATATTGCCGCTATCAATTCTCTCACGCTCTTGAACGGGATATTAGTGGTTTACTCATATGAGTGCATACACACAGAGCGCGCGCACACACAGACATATATTGTTACGGTTACTGCATCCAGAAGAAACAGCCCCTGTTCGAAATACATGTCAACCTCTTTTCTCATTGAAAGGGGGATGATTCTGGCATGTCTTGAATAATCGAAAGAGGAAGGGTGTGATGGAGCGACAGAACATTCTAACACTTTTTGCTCAATTTCTTTTTCAAATCTTTTCAATTCTAATTCCTCTTGAAGCTTTTTCATTTCCATCTGGTCTAAAATTGCTTCTTTTACCCTCTTCAAAACATCATGTCTCCAAAAACTTCCGCATCAACGCAGTGATTTAAAACAGGTTTTAATATCTGAAATTTCCTCATACTATTAGGTTAGCAAGTAAGTTCCAGCCGTTTTTTTAATTTGAATTTTTAAAAAAGTTTAGTAAAAAATAAAAACTAATTAATCAATAATGTATTCACCCATGTTTTTTACGACTTCTTCTCAACGTTCAGCAAGATTTTCAATACTTCGTTGGTAGAAATCACCCGGTTTCGACTCGAAAAATTGATCCAACCAAGCTCTCAATTCTGCATCAGTTTTGAACGAAATTCCGCTCGTATCATTTGAAAGAGATCGAAAGAGGTGGAAAGCCGTTGGTGCCAAATCAAGAGAGTACGGCGAGTGTGGTAGCACTTCCAAGCCATGTGTTAAATGGCTTCCTAGGTCATACTGGCGATATGGGAGCAGGCGTTGTCGTGCAGCGGAAGAACTCCATGCAGCCAATTTGATGTTTATCTTGAATAGCCGCGTTGAGTCGTTCCATCACTTGAACATAGAGTTCCATGTTGACTGTTGGGACGGTTCAAGCAATTCGTAATGAATAATCCCTTCCCACTACCACCATACGCGCAACATCATTTTATGCGGATGAAGATCTTGTTTCACGCGCGTTGTCGCTTGTTTACCGGGGCTAAGCCATTCCTTACGCTGCTTCATACTGATGTGCAGGTACTATATTTCTTTGCAAGTAACGATTCCGTAAAGAAATCGTTGCTTGTTTCCATAAGTTGAGCGGTGACGAGCAAGCAAACTAGTGGAAATTGTGGCATGTTGATATTTGTTTTTGTCACTTAAAGCCTGCGGAACACATGCTCCATACTTCTGCAGCTTTCCCATCGAGTGAAGATGCTTCATTATAGCAGTGTGCGAGCATTCCATTTTCTCTGTCAATTCCCTTGTGATTTGACAAGAATTTTCGTGCAAAAGTTAGTTTAATCGATCTTCATTAGCCTGAACTGGACGGCCAGAATGGCGTGCGTCTTTGAGATCAAAATTTCCATTTTGAATTTGGCATACTAATCACGAGCGGTTCTTTCCGCTATGGCACCCTCCCACTACACAGCATAAATTCGACAGCATCTTTTGCAGTCTTAGAAGCTTGATCAATAGCAAAACGTAGGCGGTTTCTAAAAACCTCATTTTTCTTAACTTGGCATTCCATTTTAATGATCTGAAAATAAACAAAAATTAAAAAAAATTCAGTAAAAAAAAAAAGATTCCAAAATGATTCAAAAACAGAATTCTCGGAAAATTGATTCGAAAACATAAAAATGCAAAAATTTCCAAAATTTAAAACCAGCAAGCACGGGTACAGAGAAAAATCACATTTTCTGTAAATTTATCTTTTATACACCTGTCGTGTTGGTGAATAACAAGAAAACAAGTTGTAAATGTATTAATGACGTAGAAGGTCATTGATCAACTTTACATGCTTTCTCCGTCAGTTGATACAGTTGTTACATCATATTTATAATATGATTATATTTATATTAGAAATTGCCCACTTTTGCATAGATATGCAAACTAATGCACGGATAATACACACATACACACGAACACACATATGTATTTATGTACATATATACGGGATAAAACATACTTAGAAGAGGATGATGGGATTCAATCATATAATAATGTAAATAATATATATATATTATATATATATATATATATATATATATACATACTTATATCTATGCGTATATATATATACGCATAGATAACTAACATATATATATGTTAGTTAGTTAATTTGGCTCAAGAGCAAATAGCAAGGCCATGTAGGGGGACATGGAGTTAAGTACAGGGTGGTGTTCATGTAAAGATTTCAGGCTACTTGAGGTCCAGGGAGGCTTTGAACAAGCGGTCGTCGGCATCTTCACCATCTCGTCTGGCAGCTTGTTCCACGGATCCGCAACCGGAAGAGAGAAAGCTCCTCTCCTTCGATTAAGATGAAATCGTCGCAGGTAGAGCTTTTCGGAATGACCCCGCAGCCGACGCTCTGGAGCAGGAGTGAAGAAACGGCTCTTTAGAGAGGTTACACTTTCCGCTTATGATGTTGTGGGCGAGAATGAGATCACCACGGCGGCGGCGTTTTTCAAGACAATAAAGGTCGAGTGTCCTCAGCCTTTCTTCGTAGGACAAATTCTGAGCCCATGAACCATGCGGGTAGCCAGCTTCTGGACTCTTTCGAGATGCTGTATGTCTTTGAGGAATAAGGAGAATAGCGCTTGAATCCCATACTCCAATATGGGTCTCACCAGCGTGACATAGAGTGGTAGGAATATGGCTGCTGTGAGCATTCCGAATGACCGTCGAATCAAGAACAGAAATCCGCGTGCTTTGTTGGCAGCATGGACGCACTGGGCCGAAGGAGAGAAAACGAGGAATCCACCAAGATACCCAGGTCCTTTACCTGATCGGTCCTCTCCAGCAGCAGACGACCCGGCTCGAAATCAATTTGAGTTGCAGGAGTAGAGCCGACAGGCAGATGACAGCACTTTGACACGTTCAGACACAAGTCCCAATCGTTAGACCACTTCCAAATTTGGTGGAGGCATCGACGAAGATCCTCTATACTACCGCGAGGAGCGACCAGTTTGATATCGTCGGCAAATAGAAGGGTGTGTTGCGTGAGGTCGTCGGGCAAGTCATTTATGAAGACTAAGAACAACAGGGGCCCAAGCACTGATCCTTGAGGCACGCCACTGCTCGCACTGGAGAGGTCGGACCGCGAACCATTAACTTGGACTTGGAAGGAGCGATCTGAGAGGAAGGCACCAACCCATCGTACAATATCCGGGTGGAAACTATATGCTTGAAGCTTGAAAAGTAATAGGCGGTGGTTTACCGAGTCAAAAGCTTTGGCAAAGTCCAATAAAACGATGTTAACAGCATCACTATCATCGAGGATGCGCGTCACCAATTCTTCCATTACCAGTAAGATGGTCAAGCATGATCTCTTCGGCACGAAGCCGTGTTGGGAATCAGAGATAGAGGCTGTGTTTAGGAGGTGGAGCATCATACTTTTCTTAAGGATGGTTTCGAACATCTTGCTGATTATTGATGTAAGGGAAACCGGTCGGTAGTTAAGCGTGTCTTCGCGGCTCCCTTTCTTGAAAATTGGGCAGATTATCGCTGTTCTCCAGTCTGAAGGTATAACACCCGTCGCCAATGACATATTGAATAGTCGTGTTAAGGGCTCGCAGATGACCGGAGCCAACGCTTTGATAACCCGGGGGTGTATGCCGTCAGGGCCGTGACCCTTGTTGACATCGAGCCTTGAATAACACGTTTGACTTGGTCCCGCGTGATGACCAAGCGAAGCATTGGAGGTACCGATCTATCAAATGGAGGGGATTCACGACCATCATCTTGTTTGAAAATAGTTGAAAAAGCCTCGGCAAATAAGTGACTCTGTGTTAAGGGTCCTCAATCGATACGCCTGTTGAGTCTACCAACGTTGCAATCTGGTTGTTCAAGCGGGAATTACGCGCTGGACAAATGGGCAAAGAGGGTTGCTACTGGCATTTGCCGCGATTTTGTATTCATAACTGAAGCGTTCTTTCTTTTCAATTTTCACGGATCGATCTCGTTGATTTTGTACACCTCAAAAGCTGCAGTCGAATCCAGATTTTTGAATTCAGCCCATGCAATATCTCTGAGTCGACGTTCTCGTTTAACCTTCTTCGTCACCCAGGGCTTGTGCTTCTTCCTCTTGGGAAGCCCAACGGGAACTGCCTGGTCAGTCAAACAGATTACATATGCTTTGAGGGATGACCATAGTTCGTCAACTGGGGACAACGTCATCAGGGATCGCCAGTCAGTCCAGAAGCGCGGAAGCCTCGGTTAGAATTTCAAGATTAATTGCAGAGAAGACTCTACGTGGCAGCGAAGTAGTCGTGGGCGTAGAAAAATTTGTGTGCATGACGAACTTCAGGACCGCATGATCACTCTTGGCAAGAGGGGCGCACACAGATACGTCTGACACTGATCTTGGATAGCGGGAGAATACCAGATCCAGCATAGATGGCTGCTGCCCAGACCGATGCCTTGTCGGATATTCAACATGTTGCGATAGAAAATAATCTTCAGCCACGTCAAGAAGGGCCTGGCCGAACCGGGAAGATGTTGTACAAATTGATGCGGGCCAATCGATCGTGGGAGCGTTGAAGTCTCCTAGTACCAAACAGTCATGCGAAGCTGAAACGAATCTTATCGCTTCGAGTAAATGAGCATCGTCCTGGGGGTCGGCAAGAGGCAGTCTGTAGACAGCCAACACGGGCAGGCAAAACTCAGATAGGCTCAGCTTGCAATAGACGGCATCGAATTTGTTATAGGTTGAGCATTAGTGGGTAGAATACCGCTGGACGTTTTGTGCTCAGACTTAACATACACAGCAAACACCTCCACCTCGCCTTTTTCCTCTGTCACATCTGAAAAGGATGTAGCCCTGCAGGTGGATTCTGAGTCCTTTACTGCTGGAGTCAGCCAAGTCTCGGTGATAGCTATCACATCAGGGGAGTCACGTAAGGCCAGTGGAAATAGTTCACTGAACTTTGGGAATAAGGAGCACGAGTTGGTGTAGACGATGCTGAGCTGTGAAGTCTGAGGGGCGGGAGTTGGGGGAACAAGCAGAATAAGGGGTATCAGATATAGCATCGTTGACGGGGGTATCAACTTCACTTCGATTTGCCTCACATCACTTTCCCTGTCAGCACTACAGCATGGGACCAGAGGTAGGACTTGATTATCTGTCCATCTTGGATTCGTAAACCCTTCTCTCCCATTTGTTTCCTCATCTTTAGTTCGGATATTAGGTTTCTCCGACGAATTCTCTCTCTTAGTGAGTATTCCTCGCGAAAACCCATATTGGGGTCCTCCAGGCATGCGACTGAGCTCTGTTCAGAAGACTGAAGGCTCCTGATCGGAAGAAAAGATTACTCTTATTGGGCGTGGTCTAGTATCTGAGGTTGGGTTCGCTTGGAATCTTCCTAGCCGAGCGACCTTATGGACACTGACATTTTCGTTCACAGAGAACAATTCTCCAACTAAAATGGAAACAAAATTAATGTCATCTTTTAGGCGGTTTATGCCTGTATCACAGGTGGATTCAGCTTTACCATAAATGATTGCTGATCTTGAGTGGGCAAAAAGTTCTCTACTATGAGCTGCGGTATTCGATTCTTCATTGGAGGATTTCGAAAGGGTGGTTTCATAGCCATCGGACTTATGTCGGCCTGTGGGGTCGATCGGAATGGATTTAGTGGTCATAATTTTCCCGCCTGGTTTGGAACTGCACTGCCTCTTCTTCGGTTTGGGGGAGCACCACTCCCCAGATGAACTCACATCAAGATCGTTCAGAATTGGTTGAGCAATGGCATTAATGGGAAGGAAAAGTGAGGGAGAATCCAAACAGATTTTATCGTGATCAGGTTTCATAGCTAAACCTGCCCACTGGAGTTTTGACTACGTTTCTTCTTTTGGGGAGAACAACGGTCTTCAGGTGGGTTTGAGTCTACGCTCCTCAAATTATTAGGTTGGGGACCCTCCGGGACCGAAAAGGCAGATGAGGAAGAATCCGCACAGGAACGATCATGTGCAGAAACGACCGCCGGTTCCTTCGCCTTCTTTGGCCGCTTCGATTTTGTTCCCTTCGGTTTGGACGTCTCCAGGGAAGAAATCAAGGGTGACTCTGCGTCAACAGGAGACTGTTTATCGTGGTCAGGTTTCATAGCTAAATCCGCCCCACTGGAGTTTTGACGACGTTTCTTCTTTTGGGGAGAACAACGGTCTTCAGGTGGGTTGAGTCTACGCTCCTCAAATTAGGTTGGTATATATATAATAGTAGGGAATATGATTCCACACTTACAGGGATAAATTCAAGTTAGCAATTCTAAATAGACCTGATGGGTGACTATATTTTTATATAGAATTAATTTTAGATCGATTTAGTTTTAATCAAATTAATTTTATTATTATATATTTGAAAATATAGCAACAAAACACGCGTAGTCTATTTACTATTAATTGTTTATGTACTCTATTCATTTTTAGAATATGTTCTATAGAATATTTAACTTTTCTAATGGTGTGAATAACGACTTTCACTATTGAATTGTTTAATAGAGGTTTTCTCTAAATTTTATACACACACACACACACACACACACATATACATACATATAAATATAATATATATATATATAATATATATATATATATATATATGATATATGTGGGTATAGGACGTCACGGAATGTGTACAACAGAAGATACGAAATACATGGAATAAACACTATTTTTCGAAGAACGAAAGACACAAATGGAAAACAAACAAAAGAACACAAAGAAAGACCCTTCATAAATCGTTGGATGTTTTTTCGACTCTCATATTTCTAGAATTAACAAGATAGCTTTCGATAAAACAGTTGCAGCCGCAACGCAAATTAAATGTAAGGTAGGATTTTGCAGAGGGTCAAAATTAGTAACACAAACAGAACAATGAAAACAAACAGCAAGGGTCATATAGTGACCATGGGTTTCGCAATTTAAAGAATCTGACGAGTCGTTTATACTCTTAAAGCCTTTATATCTGCGCAATGCTCAATCTATGACAGGCCGTAAGTTTTAACTTCCTAAAATTAGATTACTTTTTTAATGCATTCGAGCGTGCTTTTCTTCGGAAATATGAAATACTGACGATACACACTCATACAAATTCATATAGACACACATCCGTGTTTGTATATATTAGAGTGTAATGTTAGAAAGCAATTAACTATTTTGAGGAGAAGCAATGAGAAGGGAATTAGTTGAGCAAGAAAAATGTGAATAAGTGTCAAGAGAATAGGAGATTATAAAAAGCAGTAGAAAGAGAATACAATTAGAGAAGAAAGAAAGAAAGAAGAAATGTGAGGGAGGAAAAGATCGAAAATGAGAGCGGAAATTGTGAGTTCCATTACCGTCGATGTCGATGGAACCTTATCTTTAGGATCGATGAAATATGCAGAAATGAAGTGCCGAGTTGAATGTGATGGACTTTTCCACGCTAATCGAAATAGCTTGACTTGTCCACCAAATTTGAAACTGGCTACCATTCCTCCATGTCATCTGACATTTCTCAATTACAACATGAATATATACGCTCTCCAGCGATGTTGAATGGTCAGAAAATTCACAAAGGTTACGTTCAAGTTCAATTCCGCCGAGGTCGACGATCTTGTCATCTTTTTGGATCGATAAATTAAGTACCAGTTGTTACTGGAGTCTATCTATCGAAGGCTCCCTTACCAAATTTTGCCCTCACTAAGTAACGAGTACACGATTTTTTGTGAAGGATTCTTTTACAACTGTCGGTCTCGTGAATGTAGAAGAATAAAAGTATAAAAAATTTATTATGACATTGCATGTCATGATCAAATTTACATGCTGTCTGTGTTAGTTAACACATGTTACTTCATATTTAATTACATACAGTTTCCACATGCACATCGCCAGGAATAGGAGCTGTTCGACACGAAATTACACAATGAAATATTGCGTCGTTTTTCTAGTTTCCGTAAGTATCCAGTATGGAAATTATTTTGTAAGGTAAAAAAGAAAAAAGCATACATACATACAACATACATGCATTGGAAGATACATACTATAAATATAGATAATATATGTATATTATCTATCTATAATATATATATATATATATATATATATATATTATATATTACAATTACGCAAATGAGGAAGCACATTAATTTGTTCATCAGCTTTAGGATATAAAATGGTGACTTATCTATTTATCAAAAAACATAAGATTAAAAAGTAATAATGAATGCATATAAGATAAAAATACAAGTAATTATAAGAACCATATATTGGTAAGTATCAATCCCAGTGTGTGGATCCACAAACACTAACTTACTTGGTGGTTATATATATATATATATATATATATATATATATATATATTACCATACACTCAATGTATATGCATATATAATACATACACACACACACACACACACATATATATATATATTATATCGTTAAATATTTGTTGTGCAAGATTTTTATGTGAGTCGGGTGTTAAACAGATAGGTTATATTTCGGAATGGTCAAGTGCCAGTTTAGCCAATAAAAACACACGCACTAATATTTGGGTTATTTTGCTTCAGTGGTATTTATTTTTTACATATTGTAAAAAATAGTAACACATATAGTGCGTGTGTTTTTTGGCTAACTGGCAATATGACCATCCGAAATATAAACAATATATATATATATATATATATATATGGTTTATATATATATATTACATATATATATATTACAGTATATACATCCACCTATATATATATATATATATACATTCAAATTTACATATATTATTTTCATCGACAAGCTAAAGTAACGTTTTATTTAACAATATTATTAAGTTTGAATTGTATTTAGTTTTATTATTATTATCATTATTATTATTACTTATTATATCATTCTAGATTATTATTATTTTATATATTTATTATTATTACTATTATCATTATACGCTCTCCAGAATAGGAGTACACGATTTTTTGTGAAATTATCTTTTACACACTGTCGGTCTCGTGAATGTAGAAGAATAAAAGTATAAAAATTTATTATGACATTGCATGTCATTGATCAAATTTACATGCTGTCTGTGTTAGTTGAAACACATGTTACTTCATATTTAATTACAATACATGTTTCCACAGCACATCGCCAGAATAGGAGCTGTTCGACACGAAATTACACAATGAAATATTGCGTCGTTTTTTTCTTAGTCATTTCCGTAAGTATCCATATGGAAATTATTTTGTAATGTAAAAAAAAAGAAAAAGCACTAGAGGGGAAAAGCACACAGACAAACAAACTAAGGAGAGGGATTTCAATAATCGGCCTTCGCTTACGCGCGCATGGTGATTGCTATAGATTCTACATATATATTAATAATATAGTTGTTTATCTAATATGTGTGTATATATTGAGCCATTTCCTAATTTTAATTCTAATATTAAAGCTTGTATTAATATTATGTATATTACTTGACATTAAATTTTAATATAAATTACTTAATGAGTATAAGATTGTATTTAGATGTTTATTAAATAAATAAATTAATTAATAATTTAATTTAATGTATATAGATTAAATCATAGTATTTAATTTTCACTTATATATATATATATAGTTTGCATTATAATATATTTGTTTTAAATATTTTAATTAATTTATTCTATGTTTTTATTTAAACAAGAATATATTTGTCAATGTATTTCGTATTTTACGAGATACGTATATTTATTAATTATTAATTAATTATTTTATGTTTTTTATCTTTAACCTGAAGTGTGGTTATATTTATATTGAAGCGATTTCACTATTTATTATTATTATCATTTCTAAAATACAGCCACGAAACACGTGTAGTACCTAGTAATTCCACCAAATATATACGTTACATACATATTATTTGCATATATGTATATATTCTACATGATATCTTTATAACTCGATATGTGTGATCAAAATATTTTGGTTTTATGAGTTGTGTTCATAATATAAAATTCTTTACCACGTCCAAGTAACAGATTGTGATAAGTATCTGAACAGGGCCATTAAAAATGTGTGGTGAAGTTGTTTCGAGGTCTTTGTGATGCTGTGAAATGACGGAACAAGATTGTTGCAAAGGCAAAACGGAGACCTCATTCTGTCGTATACGAAGGGAAAAATCCAACGAAACAGCATTTTCTAGACAAATAAAAAGAAAGAATATTATGCTAAACATATATTTTGACGAGTAATTATTATGTGAAATGTTTCATTCAAGGGTGTCAAAATACACCCCTTGAGGGTTTATCCAAAATATGATTTATTTAAAGTATAATAGATGATATCATAGAAGCTTAGGTCCCAACTGTGAACACGCAGATGCACGAGCAACTGCATTAGATGAGCAACACGATTTGGTAGACTCTGAATGGAATATTTCAACTGTAGAAATCAAATCATTGGACTCCGCAACTTATACGACGTGCTCCAAATATTATCGATGATAAACCCGGTAAATAAATGGAGGCCATTTCCAAACACCATTATGTATCGGAGTGAGAAACGTGATGAACGAGGACATTCGATATATAGCATGTTTCCTGTAAAGTGGCGTATTTATGTCAGCTGATAACCATAAGACAATAACTATATTGAAACGTCTTCAGCGCCCTCAAAAAACACAAAACAGAATATGAAGCAACTATATGTATAATCTGTATCATACGAATACCTAACAAACTAAAATGATTTGTATTTAAGAGGAAATTATTTGGGAATAATCGTTTAATATTTTCAAAACAAACTTCACATATTTTAGGTGCAGTGTCGTATAGACATGAATGCAATCGAATTGGAAAACAACACTGTCCCTCCACCTTTGTAGATCCTCTCCAAGATACTCAGGGATTCTGCAGGTAAATATTGTTATATTTATAAGTGTATATATATATACATACATACATATATATATAAATATATTAGGGTCATCTATATAAGTATATATATGTATATGTATATATATATATATGTCTATATATATATGTATATACATATATTGCATATATATATAAACATGTATATATATGTGTGTATATATATATGTGTGTATATATATACATGTATATATATATATATGTAGATATATATATATTGTATATATGTATATATATATATATGTATATATATATATATATATATATATAGTATATATATATATATATATATATATATATATATATTATTAATATATATATATGATCCTACATTTGGTTTCAGTATTAACTTATTATTTATACAATTGCATATTGACAAACATTTCCCTTTATAAAACTATTACCAAAATGCTACATGTATTTATATGGAATCGCGACAATGAACCTGAATATGTTCTTTGATGAATGTAGCAAATCTCCATGTACAATGTTTTGGTTTTTTAACTTGCACCGAAAGAAAATGATATTTCCGCTACAAATTATCTGACGCGGTTGACTGTGATTTCGATCATTAACTCTCTCTCTCTCCCTCTCTCCCTCTCTCTCTTTATATATATGTACGTTTATATAACTTATAATAACTTAGAAAGGGTTTGGCCAGTGTTGGGATTAAGTTTGATCTTCTCATTGGCCCAGGCCTCTTCAGCTCTCCTCTGACTGTTGATGATAGACATCATCTTGTTTTGGAGGTTATGTTTTTTAATCTCTAGTGACATGATGGCAGTTAGGTTGGTGTGTTGCTGTTGTAGTATTTCAGCTGGTTGATATTTTTGTTGTGTTGATTTTCCTGATGAGAGATTTCCATATCAAGGGCTTCTGCACTTAGATTTGCTTGCAGATGTTAATGGGGTGTGTTTTGCACATATGTTTGTAATGGTGTCTACAAATGACTTCCGGGACTTTTTTTGATGTTAGTGGGTGTATATCTGTGCGTGAAGGACACATCGACTTGTGCAAGATCATTACTGATAGCTTCCCAGTTTGCATTGTAGAAATCCATAGTGTCAAATGGATGGACAGGAGGGATGACATTTGTTTTGCATTTTGGCCGGGGAAATCTCATATCACAGAGAAACATGTCATGATCAGAGAGTAGAGTTTTTTTTCCACTGCAATATTGTGGATAGTATCAGTGTGATTGCTGAAAATTAAGTCTAGGACGTTTTTGTGACATCTCGTTGGTTCGAGCACCAGTTGGGACAGGAAGAAATCATCCATGAAGTCAAGAAGCAATTCCACTGCCTCCCTGTCAGGGGTTGAGAGAGAATAACCTGGCGGCAGACTGTTTGTAGACCAGCCAACCCCGGGAAGGTTGAAGTCTCCCATCATTAAAATGTTGTGAGGTTGACACTGCTGAATGAAACACTTTATGTTGTTGAGGCATTCCTTGAAGCATGGTAGGGGCGTTTGGGGTGGTCTGTAGAGCCCAACTACTGTTAAGTTGTTGGTTTGACTGAATACAGCGACTGTTTCACAGTATCCATTAGAAAATATGTTCATAGCTTCTGTTGAGAATGAATCATGAACATAAATGGCAGTCCCACCCTTTCTTCTACCAGCACGATCAGCAGGAATGGCTTTGAAATGTTTAACTTTCACCTCGGCTTCCAAGTGGAGGTTACTAAGATGGGTTTCAGTGAGGACGAAGAAAGGGATGTGGTTTGGATGGGCATCGACCCAGTCCTCCAGGAATTTTATCTTCCATTTTTGAGTATTGGTGGAAGGGCTGATGCGTTGGGCATTAAGCAAAAATGTTGAGGCGAGAGTGGATGGTTTTAATTGTTTTGGTGTTTTGTTTATTTGATTGCTTTTTAATGGCATGTGCAGTGGGGTAATAGTGGTGGATGGTGGTGGGTGATAGCTCGGATGTTTTTTTCCAGTTCTTTTGCTAGATTCATTATAGCTAAAAAAGTGGAAGAAGAGGTTTCCTGTCTAGGGAACTGTAGGTGACTGTGGTTGTGGTTATTTTTATATGAGTCGTAGGTTCTTATTTTTATTTTTATTATCAATTGTCCGACGAGTCCCCGGGAGATGGGTAAAGGGACAATCCCTGTGCAAACACAATCTGTCTCGCTGGGAATAACGGCAGATTTGAGGATTCCTTGTTTGTGATATTGGTGGTTGTAGTGGTGTTGTAATAGAGTATGTATTATGGTGGTGGCTGTTGTAGTTTGTGGGGATAGAGCGTTTTGTCCCAGGTAAATGGGTGGATTGCAGTTTCTATCAGTGCATAATCTATAGCGGAGAGAATAGCGGCAAATGATGGGGTTTCGAGTGGGTGTAAAGGTGCGTGTGTGAGTTGTGAGAGGTTGTAGATGATAGTTTGTTGAGGTTTGGCGACGTTGTGACCTGTAAGAGGTAGATTCCTTGAGGTAGCATTTGTAGTAGTAGTAGTATAGTAGTAGTAGTAGTAGTAGTAGTAGTAGTAGTAGTAGTAGTAGTAGTAGTGGTGGGTAGTAGTAGTAGTAGTAGTAGTAGTAGTAGTAGTAGTAGTAGTAGTAGTAGTAGGTAGAAGACATGTTGACAGAGATGATGATTGAGGAGGTGGAGACCAAGAAATAGCGGTAGACAAAGATGTTTTTGGATTGATAGTGCGTGTAGTACTAGTAGTAGTAAGCAGAGGACATGATGTTGAGTGATGATGATTGAGCTACTGGAGCAGTGAGAGGAAGGGGTGGTGCTTCCTGCTGTGAGACCCTGGTGACTGGGGGGAGGGGTCAATCCTTTCGTTTAAACAAATCGGCCATTGTAGATGAATCAATGAGTGGTTCATGCTGTTGTTGTTGTTGATGCTGACGAAGTTGTTGTTGTTGAACCGGTGATGCGTTCGAAGAGAAAACACATCTCAGTTTATCGAAGTGTTTAGTGATAAATTTCAAAGCAACTTCGATTTGCTTTAATTTATTTTGTATCTGCTGTTCAGATCGAGTTAGCAAAATATGAACTGTCTGTTTAGGAATTTCGTTCTGACAGGAAGCACCTATGTTTTCTGTTTGGGTAAGGCAATGCCACGTGTTTATTAGAACGACGATTTCATTATCAGACCAGTTTTTTTTTATGGCTAACCACTCTGGTGGATATATTTTATTAAATTTTATTTTATTTGTTTGTTTTGTTGATTATTTTATTTATTATTTTTTTAGGGAGAAGTATTTAGAATAGATTTACAGAATGTTTGCTGTAATACTGAGAAGTTTGTGATTGTATTTGAATTATAAACTTGCAGTTATTTTATCTTTCTTTCTTTTCTAATTTTTAATATGTGGGTGATCCTTTAGTTATCAGAAGGTGTTGACGAAGTGTATATATAAATAAATGCTCTCTCATAGGAGTGTGTGGTTTTGTTTATTTGGTCATTTGAAATTTATGAAAATAATTTGTAGTTAAAGAAAAGTCTACTCACGTGTTGGGAATCGCGTGGTTTCAAATATACAGGAATATATGTGATGGTCAATTTCGTTTGTAGCTGTGAAGCTTGCTGCTGATCAGTGCGGCGGACGGGAGCAAAATCACGCCTTTATACTTCATATGTATATATACATACATATATACACATATATGTAACCATATATATACATATATAAACCGATATATATATGCAGACGTATACACACATATATATATATATATATATATATATATATATATACGTATAATAATAGTTATCGCCATACTAATATGGCATTCTTATAAAAATAAGAATAAAGCTGTCCGCTTATTAGCTCCATGAGGCCATCGCCTTAAGTTAGCTATTTGATACACAAACTGTATCCATATAACCTTCGAACAAGGGAGGTCAGTCGCTCCACACTACTTGACCGGCAGCTACAGACGCGTTTCGGGGTATTGCCCTTTTCAATGCAGCGTAGCCAGCCAGTAGGTGTCGCTTCTGACAATCTCTGTTCGATGGTTTTATTTACCTAGTTTCGGTGGAATACATCCACTTGTTTTCAATAATAGAAATATTAAAATTACTAAGTCTCTCTAAAAGAGAACAGCGGCAGCGTCCCGGAAAATAATAGTCATCGCCATACTAATATGGCATTCTTATAAAAATAAGAATAAAGCTGTCCGCTTATTAGCTCCATGAGGCCATCGCCTTAAGTTAGCTATTTGATACACAAACTGTATCCATATAACCTTCGAACAAGGGAGGTCAGTCGCTCCACACTACTTGACCGGCCATATTAGTATGGCGATAACTATTATTTTCCGGGAACGCTGCCGCTGTTCTCTTTTAGAGAGACTTAGTAATTTTAATATTTCTATTATTGAAAACAAGTGGATGTATTCCACCGAAACTAGGTAAATAAAACCATCGAACAGAGATTGTCAGAAGCGACACCTACTGGCTGGCTACGCTGCATTGAAAAGGGGCAATACCCCGAAACGCGTCTGTAGCTGCCGGTCAAGTAGTGTGGAGCGACTGACTTCCCTTGTTCGAAGGTTATATGGATACAGTTTGTGTATCAAATAGCTAACTTAAGGCGATGGCCTCATGGAGCTAATAAGCGGACAGCTTATTTTTTTTATAAGAATGCCATATTAGTATGGCGATAACTATTATTTTCCGGGAACGCTGCCGCTGTTCTCTTTTAGAGAGACTTAGTAATTTTAATATTTCTATTATATACGTATATACATATATATATATATATATATATATATATATATATATATATATATATATATATACATATATATATACATACACATATATACACACATATATATATATATATATATTTTCGAAATTTTTTCTCTTATGAGGTTTTTACGCTATCTACCTGACAATTTCTTGTTAAGTTTTCCTTATTAAGTAGTTGTCCTTAATTGCAAAATTTTTATTCCGAAAAAACTTTTCCTCTCCCGAATGCAATTCGTAAAAGTTTGCCATTCATCCGGATATAGTATATATAAATTCACCATGTGCTTCGTTGATGTTGATCAGTTAGCTGATCGGCTTAAGCGAAGCAGGGTCGTTGTTTATTTATAGTATATTCAGGCTGCTGATGATTACGTAAGTATGAAATCACTGTGATACAGGTCTATATATTTTTAAATGTCTTTCTTTGAAAAATTGCATTCGGTAGGATTAGTAATATTTTTGGTAGAAATGACTGATTGTCCCTCTTAGCGTATGGCGTGTATGTAGAATGCCTCCTGGCATGTATGTATAATGCCCTCTATATATAAATTAATATGTTCAATAAGAAATAATTATTTTCGAAATTTTTTCTCTTATGAGGTTTTTACGCTATCTACCTGACAATTTCTTGTTAAGTTTTCCTTATTAAGTAGTTGTCCTTAATTGCTAAATTTTTATTCCGAAAAAACTTTTCCTCTCCCGAAATGCAATTCGTAAAAGTTTGCCATTCATCCGGATATAGTATATATAAATTCACCCATGTGCTTCGTTGATGTTGATCAGTTAGCTGATCGGCTTAAGCGAAGCAGGGTCGTTGTTTATTTATAGTATATTCAGGCCTGCTGATGATTACGTAAGTATGAAATCACTGTGATACAGGTCTATATATTTTTAAATGTCTTTCTTTGAAAAATTGCATTCGGTAGGATTAGTAATATTTTTGGTAGAAATGACTGATTGTCCCTCTTAGCGTATGGCGTGTATGTAGAATGCCTCCTGGCATGTATGTATAATGCCCTCTATATATAAATTAATATGTTCAATAAGAAATAATTATTTTCGAAATTTTTTCTCTTATGAGGTTTTTACGCTATCTACCTGACAATTTCTTGTTAAGTTTTCCTTATTAAGTAGTTGTCCTTAATTGCTAAATTTTTATTCCGAAAAAACTTTTCCTCTCCCGAAATGCAATTCGTAAAAGTTTGCCATTCATCCGGATATAGTATATATAAATTCACCCATGTGCTTCGTTGATGTTGATCAGTTAGCTGATCGGCTTAAGCGAAGCAGGGTCGTTGTTTATTTATAGTATATTCAGGCCTGCTGATGATTACGTAAGTATGAAATCACTGTGATACAGGTCTATATATTTTTAAATGTCTTTCTTTGAAAAATTGCATTCGGTAGGATTAGTAATATTTTTGGTAGAAATGACTGATTGTCCCTCTTAGCGTATGGCGTGTATGTAGAATGCCTCCTGGCATGTATGTATAATGCCCTCTATATATAAATTAATATGTTCAATAAGAAATAATTATTTTCGAAATTTTTTCTCTTATGAGGTTTTTACGCTATCTACCTGACAATTTCTTGTTAAGTTTTCCTTATTAAGTAGTTGTCCTTAATTGCTAAATTTTTATTCCGAAAAAACTTTTCCTCTCCCGAAATGCAATTCGTAAAAGCTTGCCATTCATCCGGATATAGTATATATAAATTCACCCATGTGCTTCGTTGATGTTGATCAGTTAGCTGATCGGCTTAAGCGAAGCAGGGTCGTTGTTTATTTATAGTATATTCAGGCCTGCTGATGATTACGTAAGTATGAAATCACTGTGATACAGGTCTATATATTTTAAATGTCTTTCTTTGAAAAATTGCATTCGGTAGGATTAGTAATATTTTTGGTAGAAATGACTGATTGTCCCTCTTAGCGTATGGCGTGTATGTAGAATGCCTCCTGGCATGTATGTATAATGCCCTCTATATATAAATTAATATGTTCAATAAGAAATAATTATTTTCGAAATTTTTTCTCTTATGAGGTTTTTACGCTATCTACCTGACAATTTCTTGTTAAGTTTTCCTTATTAAGTAGTTGTCCTTAATTGCTATATATATATATATATATATACACATACACACACATATATATGTATATGTACATATATAATGAAACTTTCAAAAAAATAAACAAACGAAGAAGACGGATGTGTAAACAACAAACAGATGTACTAGTTTAACTCTCGGGAAGTGAGAAAGTCTTGTACGTGTCCATACAACGCTCTTCGACAGAAAGGAACATAGAAATAAGCAGGGAGAAAAAATAAAGAAATTCTTAATGGCTAGCGATCTAGCATGGCAATATGCACAAATATATATATCCTTAACTCAGTTATTTACCAATATTTTATTACCAAATTATTTGACAATTATATAGAAGAGTTTTACTAAGCTTTCAAAAACGGTTTTGAAAGCTAAGTAAACCTTTCTATTTAAGATATGTTAAGATACTTTAAGAAGTTTCATTGTATTGTATTGTATACTATATAAATACTGATTGTTAATTTGAATCTATAATTATTTAGTTGTTGATGATATGTATTTAATTATTAGATTATAACTTTACGTAATTTGTAAGATATTACTTAGTCACTGAGGTATATTGATCGTAAAATAATCATCCGGTTCTTTTAAGATAGTTTATATGTTTTTAATTTGATTTTTAATCTTTAATTTTTAAATGTATTTCATAAATATATTATATTGATATTTATAGTATTTATGTAAGTAATGATGGACTAATAAATTTATATATTTTTCATTATATGTCTATATATTTATTGATAGAGTAAATTTTAGGTTTTAAGTACTATATTTGTTGATTATAATTTAGATATCATTTTTAAAGTGGCAATCCCAATTTCGTTTTGTTGTTGTTGTTGTTGTTGTTCTTCTTCTTCTTCTTCTTCTCCTCCTCCTTTTTCTTCCCTACCAGGAATTCACTACGAACTCGAACCCACAAGAGTAAACAAGTAAGACAGATACAGGCAGAAAGAAGGAAAATACAAATTGTATTTGAACACTATACAAATATTCTTTAAAAAAAAACCTTATATTTTAAGTTTTCAAAAATTAGATTGTTTTCCATACTTACAGTTGAAAAAGTCTCAATGGCTGAAACCGGTAGTGAAAAATCTTTTGTAAAATAATTTCAGCATTTTTTATCTTGATTTTCCCCATATATATATATATATATATATATATATATATATATGTGTGTGTATGTGTGTGTGTGTCTGTGTGTGTGTGTGTCTGTGTGTGTGTGTTATTTTCACCTAATTTGCAGAGAGAAAATACAAATTGAATTATTATGAAAGTCGAGTCTGACTCCAGAAATGGGGTTTTTCTTAAAATATAAACAATAGAAGAATACCTGAATTTATGATTTTCGCTCATATTTTCCCTTTCCAGAAAGTTCAATCAGTTTAGATCTTGCATCTGGAGAATATCCAAAGTTTGTTTCCATCAGTTTATGGCTTTATGTATTTAGAGTTGCGTAAGTACCCGCTAAGTAGTTGCCTTGTGTTCATTATATTTCCATTAAAAGGCATCGACTGAGGAATTGACTTTTTAAAAATCATTGTTTATTTTTAAAATCTAAACTATCTTTAATTTTCTTTAAATCACCTTTGATGAAACAATCGAGCGAAGGAAGAAGGAATGATATTTAGCTCGCAATTCAATGCTAAATAATGGGGCATAGGGCGTACAGCGATTGAAATAAACGTCATAAACCTTTATGCTTGCAGTGGTTTTAATTGCTTTTGACAATCTATTTTGTAAGATCTGTAATCGATTGCTCTATCATGGTTTCTATATTCAGCAGATGATAATTTTTCGCATGGGAATAGGTTTGAGAATCTATTATTGCTTTTGAAACTAATTTTTCACATTAATTCGAAATATTTTCAGAATACTTCTCCGTCGGGCAAGGTATTGTGGAACATAGTTGGAGCAAGTAAAGTATTTCTACTGCCGCTGAGTCTAGTAACATAGTATGGTAAACCGTTTCATATGACTTCAATAACGGTAACATTGGCATAAAACATAATGCAATGCACCCGGAGAGCAAAGGGTCATATTATAACGTCCTAAATGAAATTTACGTCAGTTTTCTAGTTAATCTTCCTTGATTGAGAAAGTTAAAAGATGGTTCCAATGTAAGGGGTGTTTTAGAAAATTACATTAAGAGACCGTGAAGTTACAATAACATTGAATTTCACAGTAAGCATAGGAATTAGAATTATGAGAATGCGTTGATTCGCTCTTAATACAAATGGGCTACAGATATCCGTACAGGAATATTTTGAATGTATTTTGATAGCATACATGTGTATAGTCTTTATAATACATATGATATAATATTTATGGAGTTATAAGCCCGTCGAAATATAATTGTAATCGAAAAATTGTTCAATGGTACAGCTGATTATTACGTGTATATAACTGAAAAGAAAGTGTTTAAGAATAGGATTCTGTAGTTTCCCCTTAATGAACAATGATCTCAAGGCTGCTGGTTTGGTAATTACCGTAGTTATTCTACCTCAACAATTGTTAGCATCTGCGGGTGTAAATGGAATCTAGCAACAATTCGAGTAAACCTACGTCAACGTTCGGGCTTAAAATCAATAAAAGTACAAGATAGGGTATGCACAAGAAAGCGCACCTATGCAAACATAGCGTATATGTTTAAAAAACTCAACATTCACTTCCGCCTGATAGGGGAATCTACCTTGTCAAATCCTGATAAGTAACATAAAATTATATGTGGCCCTGATTAATATATTTTGTGTTTATATCATCGAAGATAACATAGACTATTCGGAAATTAATGGAAGTGATAAGAATTGCACAGTAAAACATCTCACTAGCAAAAAGGCTCACCTAATTCACGTTACGTCATTGTTTTTATTAAATCTCAAATAACAAAACTTTTCTTCCATTTACAGGTTAGCGGTCAGCCAGTATCCAGAGCTGCTTTTGTAACATTATTGCTCACACATGCATAAATATTTCTTATGGTACTAGAAGTACATATGCGTATTAATTTGAAAAATTTATTCAAAAAGATGAGCCGAACAACGAAATTCCAGTATCACAACTAGAACGACTGGACTACAAATGTCTACAATTTCATATGTGACATTGAGGATTCTAATAATGCCCTACACAGTATGCTTTAAATATAGATTAAAATATCTCTGAGATATTTCAACGAATTTCACTGCGTCATTGTTTTTTTTAATTTCCAAATTGTTTTTAATGTCGCATTCGAAGTATTTACCCCGGATGAAGATGGTACCATAGAAGCAGAATCAATAATGGTAAGAAAGCCAGGAATTCTACATTAATTAAGATTTCGCATTGTGGATCGTGAAGTATCACTTAACAGAGATGCTATAATAAATAGCCCCACACGAGAGACTATATTATGAAATATAATCTCTTACGACAAAACATACATTTGAGTGCACATATGTACCGGGCGATTCCTTAACGAGAACAGTAAGGTATTGGAAAATATTTCAATGTGGCATTAATTATAATTCCTCATATATAAAATTATGATGCATTTTACTTTCAGAGTAGTATTTAATATCTCTGGTAAAAAATAACTCGGACGAAAGCAATAATGTATTTCATTAATATCACTATATCTTATGTGTTTAAAGAGTTTATAGCTGTTGGAATATCTGTTATAATTTGAGTACTCCATACTTAGAATTTTGTAACTGTAACCTTCGTGTAATTTAAATATGAGTAAAATTTATATAAAATGGTTTCCGTTCTCATATCTAAAAGCAAAATAAATTATCATCGTCTCTCAAGGAAATGTCAAAACCATACCTGTTATTTAACTCATACCAACCCAAATATATTAAAAATTAATATACCTTATAATCTAGCGAAATGAGTATAAACTATAGTTTCGGATACCAATCTCCGCAAACGGAGACTCTGTGAACTTAATTCGACACTCCGCAGAAGACATTACCCACCATCATTAATAAACGAAGGGGTGAAGCGAAGAAAGGAAATAGTCATACAAGCATTAAGGGAAGTTAACCGAAAAATCACACAAAATTTAAAAGCAGTCACATCTCACAAAACCCAAGATACAAAAAGTCATTCATGCACACAACTTTTTCTACGCCCACGACTACTTCGCTGCCACGTAGTGTCTTCTCTGCAATTAATCTTGAAATTCTAACCGAGGCTTCCGCGCTTCAGGACTGGCGATCCCTGATGAGGTTGTCATCAGTTGACGAACTATGGTCATCCCTCAAAGCATATGTAATCTGGTTGACTGACCAGGCAGTTCCCGTTGGGCTTCCCAAGAAGAAGAAACACAAGCCCTGGGTGACGAAGAAGGTTAAACGAGAACTTCAACTCAGAGATATTGCATGGGCGGAATTCAAAAATCTGGATTCGACTGCAGCTTTTTAGGTGTACAAAACTCAACGAGACCGAGCCGTGAAAATTGAAAAGGAAGAACGCTTCAGATATGAATACAAAATCGCGGCAAACGCCAGTAGCAATCCCAAAACTTTCTTTGCCCATGTCCAACGGAATTCCCGCTTGAACAACCAAATTGCAACGTTGGTAGACTCAACAGGCGTATCGATTGAGGACACTTATCAGCAGAGTCAATTATTTGCTGAGGCTGTTTCAACTATTTTCAAACAAGATGATGGTCGTAAATCCCCTCCATTTGATAGATCGGTACCTCCAATGCTTCGATTGATCATCACGCTGGACGAAGCAGAACGCGTTATTCAAGGCCTCAATGTCAACAAGGGTCACGTCCCTGACGGCATACACCCACGGGTTATCAAAGCGCTGGCTCCTGTCATCTGCGAGCCCTTAACACGTCTATTCAATATGTCATTGGTGACGGGTGTTATGCTTGCGGACTGGAGAACAGCGATAATCTGTCCAATTTTCAAGAAAGGGAGCCGCGAAGACCCGCTTAACTACCGACCGGTTTCCCTTACTTCAATAATCAGCAAGATGTTCGAAACCATTCTTAAGAAAAGTATGATGCTCCACCTCCAAAACACAGCCTCTATCTCTGATTCCCAACACGGCTTCGTGCCGAAGAGATCATGCTTGACCAACTTACTGGTAATGGAAGAATTGGTGACGATGATAGTGATGCTGTTGACATCGTTTTATTGGACTTTGCCAAAGCTTTTGATTCGGTAAACCAACAGCTATTACTTGTCAAGCTTCAAGCATATAGTTTCCATCCAGATATTGTACGATGGGTTGGTTCCTTCTTTTCAGATCGCTCCTTCCAAGTCCAAGTTAATGGTTCGCGGTCCGACGTCTCCAGTGCGAGCAGTGGCGTGCCTCAAGGTTCAGTGCTTGGGCCCTTATTGTTCTTAGTCTTTAAAAATGACTTGCCCGACGACCTCACGCAACACACCCTTCTATTTGCCGACGATATCAAACTGGTCGCTCCTCGCGGTGATATAGAGGATCTTCGTCGATGCCTCCACCAAATTTGGAGATGGTCTAACGAATGGGACCTATGTCTGAACGTGTCAAAATGCTGTCATCTGCCTGTTGGCTCTCCTCCTGCAACTCAACTTGATTTCGAGCCGGGTCGTCTGCTGCTGGAGAGGACCGATCAGGTAAAGGACCCTGGGATTCCTCGTTTTCTCTCCTTCGGCCCAGTGCGTCCATGCTACCAACAAAGCACGCGGATTTCTGTTCTTGATTCGACGGTCATTCGGAATTCTCACAGCAACCATATTCCTACCACTCTATGTCATGCTGGCGAGACCATATTGGAGTATGGGATTCAAGCCTCTTCTCCTTATCTCCTCAAAGATATACAGCATCTCGAAAGAGTCCAGAAGCTGGCTACCCGCATGGTTCTTGGTGTCAAGTATTTGTCTTATGAAGAAAGGCTGAAGACGTTCGACCTTTATTCTCTAGAAAAACGATGACGCCGTGGAAATCTCATTCTTGCTCACAACATCATAAGCGGAAAATGTAACCTCTGGAAAGAGCTGTTCCTCACACCAGCTCCAGAGCGTCGGCTGCGGGGTCATTCCGAAAAGCTCTATCTGCGACGACTTCATCTCAATCGAAGGAGAGGGGCATTCTCCGTCCGGTTTGCGGATCCGTGGAATAAGCTGCCAGACGAGATATTGAAGATGCCGACGACCGCTCGGTTCAAAGTCTCCCTTGACCTCAAGAGGCCTGAACTCTTTATATGAACACCATCCTGTACATAACTCCATGTCCCCCTACAAGGCCTGGCTTTTCGCTTTTTGAGCCGAAAAATTAACTAACTAAATAACTGAATATGTATTGTTTCAGCCTGGTGTTCTGGATGTATTCTATTTGTTAAGAGAAGCCGCTAGTGGCATGTGCTTGATTATAATATGGTGTGTGATTATTGAAGATCTCTTCAGTGGAAGTGAGGGCAGATATGCGGGTTGAGATTTCCTTGATTATATTATTAAAAGTGCATTTATGGTGATTGGAATGGATGTTAACGTATTTAAGGCACTGGTTAGGTTTGTGGTAAGGGGAGTATTGGGATGTGATTAAGTTTAGGTTTGCGTCCAGAAAGTTAGCAGTTTTGTGGGCGTTTTTGAATGAGATAAATATGTTTAGGTTAGAAAAGAATTTATGTAGGTCCTTTCTGGTTCTTTCTTATGAGGATTTATTTATACTTTTAGTAATTAATAAAGCATCGTACCTATATAGGCATCCCCTGATATTAGGAAAGTACCTGTGGAGCTGGTATAGTTTATAAAGCCAAACGAAGTCAGTGACCTGAGCTGAATCCGATGATGCTATGGATATATCGAATAGGTTGCTACGGTTGATGCTATGGTTATTGGCCCTGCCCCATAGTTTGCTATCAAAAGAAATAAGTGTATATATATATATATATATATATATATATATATATATATATATATATATATATAAATATATATATTTTGATACTTTGATAGGCTTCAGCCATTATTGGGCCAGGCCATGTCTAACTTAATAGCACCACCTGGTGAAGTCTTTCAAGACAGAATTTGGGCACTATGGCCCACTCAAGTAGAGAGTTATTGTTTACAGAGACATATCCGGGTGTAGGGGTTTATCCGGGATTTCTCCGGGCTATATGTATATATATACATATATATGTATATATATATGTATATATATATATATATATATGTATATATATATATGTATATATATATGTATATATATATATATATATATATATATATATATATATATATATATATATATATATATATATATATATATATATATATATACATAATAAAGGAAACAGCAATACATTGAAGGAAATATGAATAAAAGATAGCTATATTTTTGTTTATTTTGAATCTAAAGTGGTTCAATTATTCTATCGTTGTTTAAAGATATCTGACGAGCTAAACTCTAGACAGTTTGATGCAGACTTATGAGAGGCCATTTTGTCTTCGATAACTGCGTTTTCATTTTTATTTATTCTTCCTATATTTCGAAGCCATTTCAAAGGCGTGTCTAATTCCAGAATAGAGATGATATTAAAATATAAAACATAAAGCAATGCTGAATGCATAATTTTGATTCATATTTACCTTCCAGTTATTACAGGGACTTTAATAAATGCTTTCGATGGAAAAGCCTATATTATTCAAAACGGTACAGAAGTAAATTTAATAGCATATGTGCGGTACGTAGCTTGTATTACTTTAGTTATATTTGCCAAAAAACGTCAATGACTGAGGAATTAACGATTCAAGTAGATTACTTCATTGTAAGAATATAAACAGTCATTATTTCCTTAAAGTCACTGGTGACGGAATAATGGCTCAAGGAAAGGAAAAAATGTTATTAGGTACATTCGTATTTTCTTTCAATTGTATAGTAAAGAATGTGGTTTACGAAGTACCATAATGACATAAACGTAACGAACAGTCACGGTTGCTATATTTTTTAATAATCCTGCCAAAACAATTGTTTCCTACTTCTAAGATTTTTCATCGATCGCAATATTCTGACGTCTATATTCAGTAGAGGATGTTAGAGTATATGTTTGAAAATGTATTACTTCATTTTGAAACTAAATTTTCACAATACTTCAATATTTATTTCAGGCAAACTCTGGTGGAATAAGCAAAACATTTCTACTGCCGCTGAGTATACAATATATTACTATAACTAAATTACTTTGAAAGATCCGTTTGTTTTAATTGAAAATATTACCGCTGAAATATTTCTGTAGTAAAGGCAGCTGTGGTTTTGTTATCAGTGAAATAGTATGTAAACCTTTTCGACATGGTTACGATAACAGTATCATATGAATAAATTTAACGCCAATAATCTGAAAGAGAAAAATATTGCTTTTCCAGTAGTATTACAGTGTAATTTCCCTATTATTTAATTTCCAGAAAGTGAATGAACATATTCAAAACAGGTGTATTACAACTTCTATCTTCCGTATTAAAGTCATATTTAAGATGCAAGCTGAAATAGAAGGCCTTATAATAAATGACATGCATTAGATATGTAATAAATATTGTATGTCCGTTGCAATGTAAATTCAACGCGATAACGTTCAAAGAACTTCTCGTTGTAATGGCAGTTGCAGAAAACGGAAGTAAGAATGTGCGTAGTTACAGTAAACTTATGGAGAGTTTGACTTATACATATTATATAAATCTATGTAGGGAATTACAATTATGAGAATGAGGTACTAGTTTTATAATACAGGTACGGTAGATCCTTGCTGTAATATGGTTAAAGCACTTTAATAACAAATGTTTATTTTTATTGGAATAATATAGAATTTTTATTGATTTACATAGCCGTTGCGAATAAAATTGCTATCAAATAAATTTTCAGTAACAATACTGATTATGAGGAGAGAGCATTCGAAAGGAAATGTTTTCGGGGTTATTGACATTCCCTTGACGGAAAAATCACCCGATAACAGCATGTTCGATAATTATCGTAGCAAAAGAAATAGCTTGAAGACAGGGGATACCTCGGTGGTTTTACATCAACAATTACTGGCATCTGTAAATGTGAATTGAATCTAGCATCCATACTAATCAAACTACACTTACCACACATCATAAAAAAGCTTAAAAGTAGAAGATAAACGGAATATGTCAGCTATATTAAACAACGAGTACTTATCCAATTAAACCTCTTTGTAATTTCATGAAAAAAAATTCTCGAAAAATAACTGATATGGTAAAATGTATTGCATAGACATCGGTCTATTAGCGAAATCTACCTTTATATATCCTCAGAAATGTCATATCAAATTATATGTAGTTCTTACTAATATATTTCATGTTTATATCAGCGTAGAAACCATAGGCCAATTCAATAGGAATAATGGATGCACGCTAAAATTGGATGCATGTAAAATTGCTAACCTAATACTCTTTAAATGTGTATCGATCTAAAACTGTAAACAATCAAACTGTTCTTTCATTTACAGGTTGGTAGATGATGAGTATTCGCAACTGCAGTTGTCAATTTATTACTCACATATACATAAGGATTCATTATGCCACTACAAGTATGAAAGTGTCATATTTTGGAGACGTTATTTACTGAGATGAACCATAACAATGAAATCCTTGTATTACAAGAGATCAACCCAAACCACATATGTCTACCATGTTATACGTGACTTTGAGAATATCTAATATTTAACACAGTATGCTTTAAATATAGTTTAGACTAGCTCTGTAAGCTTTCGTCGACATTGTGTATGTCAGTTGGTTTTTGTAATTTCTTAATCGTTTTAAATGTAACTAATCGTTTTAAGTCGTTTTAAGGGCAAACTATTCACTCCGAAATTAAATAATGACATGGAACAAAACACCGTTGCTGGAAAACTCAGACTGTTCCGGTGACCCAACGGGTCATGGGTAATCTAGTATGTAGATTGCCAGAACGTAAATATAAGTATTTTGAGGTGGGGTGAAGCAATAAAGAGGCAAGTAATAGCATAAGAAAACTGTGATTATGGGTTAAATGAATAGGAGATAAAAAAAAGGAGAAAGAGAACAAAAATAGAGAGTAAAGATATTAAAGTGAAGAGAGAAAAGTGAGTGAAAACAGGATGGATATTTAGAGTTTCATTTCCGTCCATGTCGGTGTTGCATTTGCTCTTTTTCGTGTTCGATAAAATATGCAGAAATTAAGTGCTGGTGTGGATGCAATACTCTTTTTCCACACTCACCGAAATTGTTTGTCTTTCCAGAAAATTGAAAACCAATATTCAGATGGTTTCCATCTTTCCATGTCATCTAAAATTTTCTCAATTACCACATGAATGTTTTTGACGTTTAATGGTTAAAAATTGACAATTTTTTTTCTTTAAAAATGGATATATAAAAGTCATTATATTTAGGCCGAAAACATTGTATTTGTAATACTGTTTTTCGTTCAGAAAGTACGGGTACACACAAACATCACAATTTTCTGTAAATTTATCTTTTATACACCTGTCGTGTTGGTGACTATACAAGAAAAATGTTGTAAATGTATTACTGACATAGCAGGTCATTGATCAACTTTACATGCTTTCTCCGTCAGTTGATACAGTTGTTACATCATATTTATAATAGAAATTGTAACGTGGAAGTCGACAAAATATGACGATTTGATCACGAAATTACAGAATGAAATATTCTATGATTATTTTCTTTCTTATTTCTCGTAGTTATCTATATGTTAATTAGCTTTAATATAGTGTTTCTATTTGTGCGCTGAATATACATGTGATATAAGCGATGCGTAATATATCTATTCGGTTCCATCTCATTCTCTTTCGTCATACATACACACTTTTGCATAGATATACATACCAATGCACGGATCACAAACACACACACACACACATACATGCACACACACACACACACACACACACACACACACACATATATATATATATATGTGGGATAAAACTTAGAAGAGGATGCGTGGCGTTCAATTCTAAAATAATGTAAATAATATATATGTACATACTTATATTTATACGTATATATACACACACACACACACACACACACACACACACACACACACACACACATATATATATATATAATAGTAGGGAATATGATTCCAAACTGATAGGGAAAATTTCAAGTTAGAAAAACTAAATCAAATTTCACAATATGTAATATTTGTATAAAATTTGGAGAAAAACCTCTATTAAACCATTCAATAGTGAAAGACTTTATTCAAACCCTATAGCAAAGTTTTAATATACTATAGAACACATTATTCTAAAAATCATAAACAATAAAAGTCAATAGACTACCCACATCTCGTGGCAATATTTACAAATAGATAGTAACACAAAATCAATTTGATTAAAACTAAATCGATCTAAAATTAATTCTATTTAGAAATATAGTCACTCATCAGGTCTTTAATAATAATAATAATAATAATAATAATAATAATGATGATGATGATGATGATGATAATAATAATAATAATAATAATAATAATAATAATAATAATAATAATAATAATAATAATAATAATGATAATAATAATGGTGGAAGCACTCCGTCTGTTACGACGATAAGGGTTCCGGTTGATCCGAATCAACGGAACAGCCTGCTCGTGAAATTAACGTGTAAGTGGCTGAGCACTCCAAAGACACGTGCACCCTTAACGTAGTTCTCGGGGATATTCAGCGTGACACAGAGAGTGACAAGGCCGGCCCCTTGAAATACAGGTACAACAGAAACAGAAAGTAAGAGTGAGAGAAAGATGTGGTGAAAGAGTACAGCAGGGATCACCATCATCCCTGCCGGAGCGTCGTGGAGCTTTTAGGTGTTTTCGCTCAATAAACACTCACAACGCCCGCTCTGGGAATCGAAACTGCGATCCTATGACCGCCAGTCCGCTGCCCTAGCCACTGGGTCATTGCGCCTCCACATAATAATAATAATAATAATAATAATAATAATAATAATAATAATAATAAATCATATTATCTCTAGCTGCCCAGTCCTGGCTAAGAAGGAATATATTCACAGACATGACAGAGTTGGAACTTACATACATTGGAAGCTATGCCAACATTATGGAATAACAACAGAAAAAAGATGGTATAGGCACACACCAGAAAAGGTCACAGAAAACGAGAAAGCAACCGTACTCTGGGATATGCCGATACACACAGATAGAGAAATTAAGGCCAACAGACCAGATATAGTTGTCAGAGACCATGAAGAAAAAAAATGCTTTCTAATTGATGTATCAGTACCGGCAGATGACAACGTGTCTCTAAAAGAAATGGAGAAACTCTCAAAATACAAAGACCTGGAAATAGAGGTAACTAGAATGTGGAATCTGAAAACAGAAACAATTCCTATCATAGTAGGTGCATTAGGCATGATAAAAAAATATTCAGACAAATACATAACAAAAACACCAGGACTTACAAACACATATAACATACAAAAAATTGCACTACTATGCACTGCACACATCCTACGCAGAACACTTTCCATACAATAACCATCAGAGCATCACAACAAATCACAGCACATACCCAAGGCACACAGAGCTGCGCTCGGTAGTGAAGTGACAGCACGCTATAAAAATAAAAATAAAACTACTGAATAATAATAATAATAATAATAATAATAATAATAATAATAATAATAATAATAATAATAATAATACACACATACAAAATAATAATAATAATAATAATAATAATAATGATAATAATAATAACAAAACACTGGTCAACCAAATGAAACGTTTTCAATCATCAGAGTTACTGATTGACTTTTCTGGGTTAAATTTTGATGCTGATTATGTATCTGAAGTCAGATTTCTTCTATCAGGTCCTATTTTCATGTTAATGATACCCGCTGTTTTCACTTATAGGATACGTAAATCATGTCTATATAAAGTATACTGATTACAAGATACGATCAATTCATGGCTTTTTATTGTACAAAATTAAAATTATTCTGTAGAAATAACTTAGAATACACTCAAATGCATAACAACTTAAAATCTTTGAAATTTGGACTTTCTATTGTGTTTTGTCTCAGGTTCATTCTTGTATAACATCCAACAGTAGTCAGCTAACATTCCTGCATTCCAAAATTCTTGATAACGTTGTTCCATCGATGCAATATCTTGATGAAATCGTTCCCCTTACTCATCAGATACTGCTCCAAGTTTCTCTGCGAAAAAGTCCAGATGTGAATCAAGGAAATAGACTTTTAGTGACATCCAACAGTCCATTGCAGCGTGGGAGACTAGAAGATATTTCACTTCGTTTCTAAATTCTAGAGATCTCTTGTTGCCTGGGAAATTTCCACAGAGCCATTTGAAGGATTCCCAGGCTTTAAGCTCAATCTCATCTAGTGCTGTAAGGAAGTGGTTGTCCTTCAGGAGGACAACCTATGAATACGCCCTCCTTCAGTTTTGCCTCGGTGACTTTTGGAAATTTGGCGTTCACATATTCAAAACCTTCTGAGCTTTTCCTAGCAAGTGTCTTCACGAATTGTTTCATGAGGCCAAGCTTTATGTGAAGAGGGGGAAGAAAACATTTTCTGGGTTTAAAAGTGGCTTAGTCTAGACGCTAGAAACTCCTGGCTCATATGATTTTCGCAAAGGCCACTCTGATTGCACATACTGCTTGCTAGTTGCATGACTGTCCCATAAGCATAAAAAGCAACACTATTTGGTGAACCCAGATTGCATTCCCATCAATATTCCAATCACCTTCAAGTCTCCACATGTTTTCCAGCTGTAGTTTGTATACTTTATAGCATTGAGGAGTACTTACATGATTTCATAACACTCCTCATGTACACTGAATGTCCTATGGGAATGGATGGTTTCTTATTGCCGTTGAGTAATAGTACTGCCTTGAGGCTTCTCTTAGATGAATAAATGAATCAGCGTCATTCAGCTGGAACATGCTTTTGGAACAAACAGCAAAATAACTAATCAGTGTTATTACTGAAACAAAGTGTTCCATCAAGAGAGAAGAAGGAAGCCAGGCCCCTATTGCGCTTCCTGAAATGAGTAATACAAACATCTTTCTTAAGCAGACACTTTTCTTGTAGGCTAATAGCTCAGCTTTATCCTTCGGCAATGACAAGTCTCTAACTAAATCAATTAACTCTCCTTGAGAAAATGTCTGTGGTACATCTTCATTTTCAATCGTGAAATCTGCACCCACTTCGGTGTCTTCGACAGCAGTAATATTTTCTTCAGAAAATACATCTTTGTCAACTTGCTGATTCCAAGTTGATTTACACAATCTCATGCTTGGTCTTTACAGTAAACCCACATACATTAACGTTGAAGAAATAATAGTCCAAGAAATGATCCTTTGGCTCTCTCCATATCATAGGTATTGCAAACGGCATTGCTATCTTCCTCTTATTCAACCAATCCCTTAGTCCATTTGAACAAACCGAGCAGATGATGTGCGGGGCACAACTCTTATCTTGTTCCCCGAGAGAGCAGCCAAAGTATAACTGGTAGTTCTTGATTTCACTTGTGATTGCACGTTGATGAGCTTTGGTTGTAAATGAACCACATGACAAAATGTATCAGGACTGGTCTTGCAATGCATTGACATAGTTAGAATTTACCTGTATAAGACGTTTACGTGTAGCGATACTGCTGATGGGAGTTATATACCTCTCTCATCTCATCAGAAAAAATGTGCCTGATAGAAGGAAACCGAATACATTTTTGAAATCTGCGGTAAAAAACGACATATAAAACACCATATAATAACCCTGACGTTGACCAGTTTAATAACAATAATAATAACAGTATAAAAAATATAATAAATGTACGTATTCTAACAAATAATTTAACTAAGAAATATAGAAAAAACACTTGTTTTAACAATAAATAATAATATTTAACAGTATCACTTAAAATAAAAACGTTAGTTAATTTATAAGTTAACATACGTACATTTATTATATTATTTATATTGCTTTTATTATTATGATTATTATTATTATTATTATTATTATTATTATTATTATTATTATTATTATTCAGTAGTTTTATTTTTATAGCGTGCTTTCACTTCACTACCGAGCGCAGCTCTGTGTGCCTTGGGTATGTGCTGTGATTTGTTGTGATGCTCTGATGGTTATTGTATGGAAAGTGTTCTGCGTAGGATGTGTGCAGTGCCTAGTAGTGCAATTTTCTGTATGTTATATGTGTTTGTAAGTCCTGGTGTTTTTGTTATGTATTTGTCTGAATATTTTTTTTATCATGCCTAATGCACCTACTATGATAGGAATTGTTTCTGTTTTCAGGTTCCACATTCTAGTTATCTCTATTTCCAGGTCTTGTATTTTGAGAGTTTCTCCATTTCTTTTAGAGACACGTTGTCATCTGCCGGTATTGATACATCAATTAGAAAGCATTTTTTTCTTCATGATCTCTGACAACTATATCTGGTCTGTTGGCCTTAATTTCTCTATCTGTGTGTATCGGCATATCCCAGAGTATGGTTGCTTTCTCGTTTTCTGTGACCTTTTCTGGTGTGTGTCTATACCATCTTTTTTCTGTTGTTATTCCATAATGTTGGCATAGCTTCCAATGTATGTAGGTTCCAACTCTGTCATGTCTGTGAATATATTCCTTCTTAGCCAGGACTGGGCAGCTAGAGATAATATGATTTATTGTTTCTTGTCCATCTCCACATATTCTGCAGTTACTTGTAATATTTCTTTTCATTACATGTTTTTGGTAATTTCTGGTGGGGAGGCTTTGGTCTTGTGCTGCAATTAAAAATCCCTCTGTTTCTGCTTTGAGTCCTGAGCTTCTCAACCATTGCTGGGATTTTTCTTTGTCTATTTCTTTTGCGTTTAGTTTAGTGCAGTATTTACCATGAAGGGGCTTTTCTTGCCATCGTTTTATCATGGCTCGTTGCTGTTCTATTTTTAGTTTGGATTTCATTTGTTTTATAGCTTTTGTTGTTTCTTCATCTTCTTCTTCTTCTTCTTCATGTTTATTAGGTGGTATGATTTCTTGTTTGTATTTGTCAGCTTCCTTAAATACTGAGAACAGTTTTTTGTTTTGCTCGTGTTTTGCCGCTATCTGGATCAGTTTTCCTTCCTTCTGAAGTAGATATTTTTGCAGTCCTATGGTGGTTATTTTATAGTAGTTTTCCAGCTGTATAAGGCCTCTACCACCTTCTATACGTTGTATATATAGTCTTTCTATGTCAGATTTTGGGTGATGCATCCTAGATCCTGTCATTATTTTTCTTGTTTTCCTATCTATTTTGGTCAGTTCATTTCGTGTCCAGTTAAGGATATTGTAGCTGTAACTTATAACTGGGACAGCTAAAGTGTTGATACCTATTATCTTGTTTTTAGCATTGAGCTCTGTGTTTAGTATTGATCTAACTCGTCTATAATATTCTTTTTTTTATTTTCTCTTTCATTTGTGTGTGTTGTGTCTTATCTAGTTCATGGATTCCTAAGTATTTGTAAGTTTGGCTTTGGTCTATTTCTTTTATTTCATTGGTTTTATCTAGTGTGATGTTGTTACTCTTAACTAGTTTTCCTCTTTTCATGGTTACTTTGGCGCATTTTTCTAATCCAAATTTCATATCTATTTCTTTGGTAAATCCATGAATTGTCTTTAATAGTGTTTCCAGCTGTTTGTCATTTGCAGCGTATAGTTTTAGGTCATCCATATATAAAAGGTGGCTGATCGTTTTGCCGTAACATTTATATCCGCATCCAGTTCTATTTAGCATATCAGATAGAGGTGACAGTGCCAAGCAGAAAAGGAGTGGAGAGAGCGTGTCTCCCTGGAATATTCCTCTTCTAATGGGGATGTCTTTGGTTTTCATGAGTCCCTCTTTTGTTTGGAGGTGTAGGACTGTTTGCCATTTATTCATAGAGTGCTCTATGAATTTTATGATTGTTGGTGCTACTTTGTTAATGGCTAGTGTTTCGAGGATCCATGTGTGGGGGATGCTATCAAACGCCTTTTTGTAGTCAATCCAGGCCATACTGAGGCTTTTCTTCTTTCTGTGGCTGTCTTCAGTTACGGCTTTATTAATCATTAGCTGATCTTTACAGCCATATGAGCCTTTGCGGCATCCTTTCTGCTCTTCTGGGAACAGTTTGTTTTCGTCCAGGTGCTTGTTCAGCGTTTGTGATATCACTGCAGTAAATGCCTTGAACATAGTAGGGAGGCAGGGTATTGGTCTTTAGTTTTCTGGTTTTTCTGTTTCATTTGATTTGGGAATTAAGATGGTTTTCCCCTTCGTGAGCCATTCAGGCATTGTCTCTGGCTCTGCTAGTACGTTGTTAAAGTTTTCAGCCAGCTTTTTGTGCATTCCTGTTAGATATTTCAACCAGAAGTTGGGGATCTTGTCATGCCCAGGTGCCTTATTATTATTATTATTATTATTATTATTATTATTATTATTATTATTATTATTATTATTATTATTATTATT
>NC_043011.1:66712713-66775213 GCF_006345805.1 Octopus sinensis | reverse complement strand
GTTTGCTGTTTATATGTGCTGCCAAGCTTATTCAGTTGGATGCCATGAGTGTTTCACCTGAAGGTTGGGAGTTTCAGGGTATCTACTTTTCCGACGTTGAGCAACTGAATTTTGTCTTCCTTCAGGAGCCTATTATTCATTTCCACCCCGCTGACTGAAAACTGATGACATATCCGGTTACCCACCTCAATGATGACCTTCTGGATCTGGGAATCATCGGCAAAAAGTCATATGTTGTAGTACATGAATGTCAATTGTCATTAATGTAGATGATGAGAATAAGTGGGCCCAAACGCTGGCTTGTGGAACACGCACTGGTATTAACTTGATTTTACTCCTTCGACTAACATGTGTTGGGTTTTTTCCGTCGTCAGGAAACACTTGTCCACTGAGTAACTTTTCAGAGACACCGATTTTGGTGAGTTCTGTCTTCCACGACTTGTACTTTTTTTTGCAAAGTGATATATTAATCAATAAAAATTCCAACAAAGATCCCCTTTCACGTTTTATCATTTGCAAATCGTTACAAGTTTTACAATATTTAAATAAAAGAGTTCTTTAATGCATTACGAAATCACCAGTTTTATGTAGTGACAGTCAAGTTCCACGTCAAGACCGGATGTATGAAACCATGTGTTTGGAAAGCAAACTCTTATCGCACACCCCAGGAACAAGTGTTATAATATATATATCTAAATATGTTCATTAGAAATATGTTGCCAATTAGAATAGAAACTAATGGACACAGTCATTAGCTTTTATTATTAAAAAACATCTTCCAAAGGTAACAAATATTCCGTTATCTCATAATTCAACTTAGAGAAGTTAAATCTTTTCCTTTCTTTAGAACCATTTTATTACGTTCCTTTGTTAAATTGTATATTTATAAATATATATATAACATGATAAAATTTATATATATGTTATATATATATATATAATATATATATATATATATATATATATATATATACAAATATTCTACATGAGAACATTATAACACGATATGTGTGATCAAAATATTTTGGTTTATGAGTTGTGTTCATAATATAAAACTTCTTATACCACGTCCAAGGAACAAGATTGTGATAAGTTCCTGAACAGGGCTATTAAAAATGTATTTGAAATTGTTTCGAGAGTGTTTTTGATGCTGACAATGACGGAACAAGATTGTTGCAAAGGCAAAACGGAGACCTCATTCTGTCGTATTACGAAGGGAAAATCCAACGAAACAGCATTTTCTAGACAATAAAAAGAAAGAATATTATGCTAAACATATATTTGACGAGTAATTATTATGTGAAATGTTTCATTTCAAGGTGTCAAAATACACCCCTTGAGGGTTATATCCAAAATATGATTATTTAAAGTATAATAGATGATATCATAGAAGCTTAGGTCCCAACTGTGAACACGCAGATGCCGAGCAAGTGCATTAGATGAGCAACACGATTTGGTAGACTCTGACTGGAATATTTCAACTGTAGAAATCAAATCATTGGACTCCGCAACTTATACGACGTGCTCCAAATATTATCGATGATAACCCCGTAAATAAATGGAGGCCATTTCCAACCACCATTATGTATCGGAGGGAGAAACGTGATGACGAGGACATTCGATATATAGCATGTTTCCTGTAAAGTGGCGTATTTATGTCAGCTGATAACCATAAGACAAAACTATATTGAAACGTCTTCAGCGCCCTCAAAAATACACAAAACAGAATATGAAACAACTATATGTATAATCTGTATCATACGAATACCTAACAAACTAAAATGATTTGTATTTTAAGAGGAACTTATTTTGGGAATAATCATTTAATATTTTCAAAACAAAACTTCACATATTTTAGGTGCAGCGTCAGATAGACATGAATGCAATTTCGTTGGAAGACACTTCTGTGCTTACATTTTTTTAGATCCTGTACGAGATCCTCAGGAATTCTGCAGGTAAATATAGTTATGTTTATAAGCGTGTATATATATATATATATATATATATATATATATCTATATAATATAATATATATATATATATAATATATATTATATATATTATATATATATAATATATATATATAGATAATATATCGATAGATAGATATGTATAATATCAAGTTAATACTGAACCAAAAGTATTTTTATCTAGTTTCAGCCCACGAGCTATGCCCATGCTGGGGCACCACCATTTGGTGTTGCTACACGATTTTACTTCACGAATGCTTTTTAGCAATTGCCATTTGGTGCATGAGAGAGTTCGATGCAGCTGCCCTCATCTGCATATCTCGCCGTGAAGTTAGATCATCTGGCACACCTGACACGAAGAGATCCAGTTTTATTTTAAAGACATCTGCATCCATCCCATGCAGGTCTCTGGTCCTTCGGGAGGATATTGAAGAGCGGTGGGACTCGGAAGCCCAGATTATCACAGTATCCTGTCCTACATCTTGATGGCAAACGTGAGGGTCCTGGGGCACTATGAAGGCGCCCAATTCTGGCATTTGTGTGAATCTCTATGCCAAAGTTTGGGACAAGTACTTCTAGGATCTTCCAGATGTGTATTATGGGCAAATACTCTCTCGCCTACACTCTAAGGAATAGAGTTTTAATCTCTTGAGCTTCCCAATAGCTTATATGCTGCACAGAGGCTATCTTCTTCGTGTAGCTTCGTTGGATCGCCTCAAGTTCTGTGATTAACTTGACACTGGGTTGTGACCATAGCTGAGAGCAATAGTCAAAGTGGCTTAGGACAAGTGTCCTCCAGAGGACCATCATGGTTTCCTGGTCTCTTGTTCTAAAGTTTCTAAGAATCCATCCGGTCAGCCGCCTCCATTTCATTGACAATTTAGCAACATGCACATGCAAATTTGCATCATCACTCATGTAAATACCCAGTTCTTGCACCAATTGTGCCTCTGGATTGCAATCCCTCCAGGTCCAGTGTATTTATTGGGTATTGCATTGAATTTTGCATGCTGATAGCATAAACTTGAAACTTTTCAGCATTGAATTGCATGCTATTCTTTTCAGCCCACTTGTCTATTTAGTCCAGCTCACATTGCAGGTGCTTAGTGTCTCAGGGTTCTGTATTGCTTGTCAAACTTTTGTATCATCTGCATAACTTGTGATCGTGGCTCTCTACGTGGCTGAGGGCATGTCTGAGAGGGCCATTATGAACAGTAGTTGTCCCAAAACCGCTTACAATTTGCGTGTTAATGGAAGTGGCCACATTGGCTACTACCACTTGACTTCTATCCTTCAGAAAGTCATGAAGCCATTCTCCCAATTTTCCAACTATGCCAAGATCACGCAGTTTGTGACATATCATTCCATGACCGATTTTATCAAAGGCCTTTGCAAAGTCGAGATATATGACTTCCACATTTGAGTGGTTGAGCAGTCGTTTCAGCACCCAGTCATAGTGTTGTAGGAGCTGAGTTAAGCAGCTTCTTCCCGGTCGGAAACCATGTTGGGTGTCAGGCAGCAAGTCATTTTCTTCAAGGAAGGTGATTAGTTTCCTTCTGACTATTCATTCCATGACCTTGCTGATGTGTGAGGTCAGAGAGTTAGTCTGTAGTTCTTGGCCTCCGCTCTGCTACCTCCTTTATGAATAGGGCATATTTTACCTTCCTTTAGTTTTCTTGGAAGTTTACCTGTTGCAAGGAAGATCTCAAAGAGGAACTGCAGTGGTCTTGCTAGGACTCTCTTACATACTTTTAGAAGGATTGTTGGGAATCAATCGGGGCCAGTAGTTGAGTTTGTTTTAATTTCATCAATAGCCTTTATTACATCGTCTTCCTTTATATTGATGTAATCAATCATCACTACCCCTGATTTTATATCTGCAGTTGTAAAGAAGTTAGTTTGATTGCTGACTTGAAAATGCCCTAGGGGTGGAGTGAAAATACTCTTGAATTGCTCATTTAGTATTTCACTTATCCTCACTGGATTTTCTGTGAGTGTGCCATCCTTTTCAGGGAGTGGCCCTATCCTACCGTGCACCGTAGCTGTTTCTTTGGCATACATGTAGAAAGCTCTGGGGTTAGATTTTATGTTGTCTATAGCCCAGGCTTCTTTGTCTGCTCTTTCTTTCTCATGGAGAGTTGCAGACATTTTTCGAATTGCAACATTTTTTATTTTCAGGCGGGACTTTTCACTGCTTTCAATTTGTTTGTTTAGGCGATTTGAAACTTTCGAACGCCGTCTCATTAAAATTTTCATCTTTCTGTGGATTTTGTTCTTGTGTACAGTGGCCTTTCGGTCTGGGACACATTTGTAGCATATGGCTTGCATTACATACATGAATTGTTGAAGTTTCATATTGATGTCTGGCAGGAGAGACATTCAGGCCAGATTTGTTTGAGGATCTCTTTCTCAATTTGTTTCCAGTTGCCTGATGGAAGTTCAAGCTGGAAAGATTCTGAGAGTTTCTTGTAGGCTGCATGTCCATGCTTTTCATTTGGCCCGTACATGGTCAGCTCTACCATGTTGTGATCCGAGAGTAGTGTCGGTGTCTCCATATATATACATGTATATATATGTATACATATTTATATGTATATATATATATGTATGTATATCTATATATATATATATGTATGTATACATACATATATATTTATACACATATACATATACATATATATATATATATATATATATATATATATATATATATATATATATAATACTATATATATAATATATATATATATATCATATAGATATACAGTTGCGGCCAAAATGTTCAGAATGGCATTGTTTTCGACAGAAAAGTAGGTATAAGTTTTTAAGAACGTTATTTTATATTCTATAATTTTCACAGTCAATACATACAATATTAATTGTTATTGTCTAAGAATTTGGTGTAATTTGAGAGGATAACAAAAGTTATGGATGATTTAGGATTTACTGCAAACCCATGGCGGCCAAAAGGATCAGAACGGTTGCTTTTACTCCGTGTTTTAGTATATTTAACCGACGAACTATAATGTTTTTGAATTTGTTTACGTGATGAGTCGTTTACTAAACATTAGTAAGAATATCTGCAGCGTACTTTGTTAATATAATGCCACTTACTCCGTTGCCAATTCGTCAGCAGATTATTAAGCTTCGAAAGAAGGATAATTTAAGTATTGAATCTATTGCAAAGATTGTTAACGAGTCAAAAAGTGCTGTTCACGGTATTCTTAAGGTCTACAATGATTGTGGTTCGTGTGAAGCAAGAAAGTTTACAGGTAGGCCAAGAAAAACTACCAAGAGAGAAGATCGTGCTATGGTAACGTTGGTTAAAAGGACAGATTTAAAGCTACTGCTGCTGTTTCTCGGGAAATGAGCATTGTACTGAAGAAAACTTTATCTCGAAAAACTGTGTCTCATCATTTAGTTGAACATGACCTACAAGCAAGAGCACCTACAGTGAAGCCACTGATCTGCTCCAAAAATAAGAAGTGTCGTCTTACTTTTGCAATGTGTTGTGGTCTCAAGAAGAATGGCAAACGGTGCATTTCAGTGATATATCTAAGTTTATGTTATTTGGCTCAGATGGGAAAAGGTACGTTCGTCGAAAAGTAGGTGAAAAATTGTCGCCTAAATGCCTTAAGACTAGTGTTAAATTCGGTGGAAGAAGTGTCATGGTTTGGCGGATGATATCTGGAGATGGAGTGGGCCATTTGATGCGATTATATGGGAAGTTAAATGCAGGAGTTTATAAACAACTTGTAAAAGATCATGTGTTGCCTGTGCTGAGAAATTCAACTAAGTGACCACCCATATTGATGCAGGACAATGCTCCATGTCGCAAGGCTAAGGTGGTCATGAACTTCCTCAAGGCTGAAAAGGTTGTTGTTATGGATTGGCCTGCTCAAAGCTCAGATCTCAATCCTATTGAAAATGTATGGAATATTCTAGGAGAACGTTCGAAAGCCAGAAATCCTAAAACAACCAAGCAATTATGGAAAGCCCTTCAGGAAGAATGGAATAAGATCACCCAGCAAGAAATTGAAAATTTAATTTCCTCATGCAGTCGAAGATGTCAAAGTGTGATTGAAGCTAAAGGGCTTCACACTAAATATTAAATAATTCCAGTATTCTCTGTCATTTCTGATTATTTTGTTATTTTTTCAACCGTTCTTATCCTTTTGGCCGCCATGGGTTTTGCAGTAAATCACTAAATCAATTATAACTTTTGTAGTATCCTCTGAAATTACACCAAAATCTCAGACAATAACAATTAATATCGTATTCATTGTCTGTGAAAATTATAGAATATAAAACAACTTTGATAAAAACTTATACCTACTGTTCTGTCGAAAACAATTCCGTTCTGAACACTTTGGCCGCAACTGTATACACATATATATGTATATATATATACATATATAATGAGACTATAAAAAAGCAAAAGACGAAGTCTTGCGTGTAAACAAGAAACAGATGTATTAGCTTGACGCTCGGGAAACTGAGAATGCCATTTAGGTTTCGATCCTTCGCTTTTCGACCGAAAGGAAAAACAGAGATAAGCAGAAAGAATAAATGCTTAGTGGCTAGCGATCTATCATGGCGATATGCACAAATATATATACATATATATATATACATACATAAAAACTCACATATATATGTATATATATATATATATATATATATATATATATATATATATATATATATATATATATATATATATATATATATATATATATATATATATACATACATACATATATACAGATATTTATATATATAGAGAGATATATATGCACACACACGGACACACACACTCGCATACTTATGTATATATATATACACACACACACATACACACATATATAAACATACATATGTATATATATATATATATATATATAAAATATTATTAGAGACAAAACCACTAATTTGCAAAACAAACAAGGAAAGACTTAATCAATACATAAAATTTTAATAAATAGGTCTCTAATAATATTTTATAATATTTTACTATAAAATTGGATTTAATCCTAAATCTGATTTTTTTCCCTGGAAATTTGGATTTATTCCCTAATATTTATTTATATATATATATATATATATATATTTATATAAATTTTATTTGTTAGGGAATAAACATTCCGGCATACCAGAGGTTCAAATTATTCTCAATGAAGAAATATCTTTAATTTAGAGATAGGCCTCTTCATCTCCACCATATAAAATAATTTTCATTTTAATTACCTACTCTTTTGTTACATAGCTACACGTGTTTCATGAGGTACATACTCCGGTTTCTAAACCACGCAATGTTTTCCTGGAAGCCGTCTTAAAATCTAACCCTAATCATCAGGTCCTTATATCCCTTTATCAACGTTCAATATAATAAACTATATATATATATATATATATATATATATATATATATATATATATATATATATATTTAAAGACCTTATGTATGTGTATAATAGGTATGTTTAAATTAGGTTCGTTGGACCCTACAATACAAGCCATAATTCAAATAATATGTTACCAAAGTTAAGTAAGGAATAAAATACTAAACAAATATACGAAAATTTTCTTAAATACAAACTATACAAAAATACCCGAGTGTATAATTTCCGTTCATATTTTCCCTTTCCAGAAACATCAGTGAGTTTAAATCTTGCATCAGGAGAAAATCCAAAGCTTGTCTAAATCATTTTATAGATTTAGAGTTGCATATGTGCCCGGTAAGTAGTTGCCTTGTGTTCACTATATTTCCATTAAAGGCATCGGCTGAGAAATTCTCGTTTTAAAAATCATTGTTTATTTTTAAAATCTAAACTATCTTTAATTTTCTTTAAATCACCTTTGATGGAGCAATCGAGCGAAGGATGAGGAAATGATATTTAGCTCGCAATTCAATACTAAATAATGGGGCATAGGGCGTACAGCGATTGAAATAAACGTCATAAACGGTTATGCTTGCAGTGGTTTTAATTGCTTTTGACAATCTATTTTGTAAGATCTGTAATCGATTGATGTATCATGGTTTCTATATTCAGTAGAGGATAATTTTTCACAACAATTGTTTCCTACTTCTAAGATTTTTCATCGATCGCAATATTCTAACGTCTATATTCAGTAGAGGATGTTAGAGTATATGTTTGAAAATGTACTATTTCATTTTGAAACTAAGTTTTCACAATACTTCAATATTTATTTCAGGCAAATGCTGCTGGCAGCGTTGGAATAAGCAAAACATTTCTACTGCCGCTGAGTATACAATATATTACTATAACTAAATTACTTTGAAAGATCTGTTTGCTTTAATTGAAAATAATACTATTGAAAGATTTCTGTAGTAAAGGCAGCTGTGGTTTTTTTATCAGTGTTGTTGTTGTTGTTGTTATTATAGACCTATATAGTGACTATATTTTTAAGTAGAATTTATTTTAGATCGATTTAGTCGTAAATCGAATTGATTTTGTCATTTTTATTGTAAATATAGCCTCGAAACGCGTGTAGTCTATTTACTATTTATTGTTTATGTACTCTATTGACCTCTAGAATAAAGTTTTCTATAGTATATTTAGCCTTTTCTATATGGTGTGAATAATGTTTTTCACTATTGAATTGATTAAGAGAGATCTAAAAAAAATTTATATATATGTTATATATTGTGAAATTTGATTTGAAATTTCTGAACAGAATTTTTCCCTGTAGGTTTGGAATTGTATTCCCTACTATTTAGAAGATATACATACAAAAATACATACATACATACATACATACATACATACATACATACATACATATATATATATATGTATGTATGTATTTTACCTATAGGTGTAAATATGTACATAAATATTATTTACATTGTTATGATTGAAAGCCACGCATCCTCTTCAACAAAAATAATAATAAAATAATAATAATAATAATAATAATAATAACAATAATAATAATATTAATAATAATAATAATAAAAACAACATAAATAATATAATAAATGTACGTAGATTAACTTACAAATTAACGAATAAATATTAAAAAATACTTGTTTTAACAATAAATAATAAAATTTAATAGTATTTCTGAAGATAAAATCACTAGTTAATTTCTAAATTTAGATGCGTACACGTATTTTATAATGCATATTGTTATTATTATTACTATTATTCAGTAGTTTTATTTTATAGCGTGCTTTCACTTCTCTACCGAGCGCAGCTCTGTGTGCCTTGGGTATGTGCTGTGATTTGTTGTGATGCTCTGATGGTTATTGTATGGAAAGTGTTCTGCGTAGGATGTGTGCAGTGCATAGTAGTGCAATTTTCTGTATGTTATATGTGTTTGTAAGTCCTGGTGTTTTTGTTATGTATTTGTCTGAATATTTTTTTATCATGCCTAATGCACCTACTATGATAGGAATTGTTTCTGTTTTCAGGTTCCACATTCTAGTTATCTCTATTTCCAGGTCTTTGTATTTTGAGAGTTTCTCCATTTCTTTTAGAGACACGTTGTCATCTGCCGGTATTGATACATCAATTAGAAAGCATTTTTTTCTTCATGATCTCTGACAACTATATCTGGTCTGTTGGCCTTAATTTCTCTATCTGTGTGTATCGGCATATCCCAGAGTATGGTTGCTTTCTCGTTTTCTGTGACCTTTTCTGGTGTGTGTCTATACCATCTTTTTTCTGTTGTTATTCCATAATGTTGGCATAGCTTCCAATGTATGTAAGTTCCAACTCTGTCATGTCTGTGAATATATTCCTTCTTAGCCAGGACTGGGCAGCTAGAGATAATATGATTTATTGTTTCTTGTCCATCTCCACATATTCTGCAGTTACTTGTAATATTTCTTTTCATTACATGTTTTTGGTAATTTCTGGTGGGGAGGCTTTGGTCTTGTGCTGCAATTAAAATCCCTCTGTTTCTGCTTTGAGTCCTGAGCTTCTCAACCATTGCTGGGATTTTTCTTTGTCTATTTCTTTTGCGTTTAGTTTAGTGCAGTATTTACCATGAAGGGGCTTTTCTTGCCATCGTTTTATCATGGCGCGTTGCTGTTCTATTTTTAGTTTGGATTTCATTTGTTTTATAGCTTTTGTTGTTTCTTCATCATCTTCTTCGTCTTCTTTGTGTTTATTAGGTGGTATGATTTCTTGTTTGTATTTGTCAGCTTCCTTAAATACTGAGAACAGTTTTTTGTTTTGCTCGTGTTTTGCCGCTATCTGGATCAGTTTTCCTTCCTTCTGAAGTAGGTATTTTTGCAGTCCTATGGTGGTTATTTTATAGTAGTTTTCCAGCTGTATAAGGCCTCTACCACCTTCTATACGTTGTATATATAGTCTTTCTATGTCAGATTTAGGGTGATGCATCCTATATCCTGTCAGTATTTTTCTTGTTTTCCTATCTATTTTGGACAGTTCATTTCGTGTCCAGTTAAGGATATTGTAGCTGTAACTTATAACTGGGACAGCTAAAGAGTTGATACCTATTATCTTGTTTTTAGCATTGAGCTCTGTTTTTAGTATTGATCTAACTCATCTATAATATTCTTGTTTTATTTTCTCTTTCATTTGTGTGTGTTGTGTCTTATCTAGTTCATGGATTCCTAAGTATTTGTACGTTTGGCTTTGGTCTAATTCTTTTATTTCATTGGTTTTATCTAGTGTGATGTTGTTACTCTTAACTAGTTTTCCTCTTTTCATGGTTACTTTGGCGCATTTTTCTAATCCAAATTTCATATCTATTTCTTTGGTAAATCCATGAACTGTCTTTAATAGTGTTTCCAGCTGTTTGTCATTTGCAGCGTATAGTTTTAGGTCATCCATATATAAAAGGTGGCTGATCGTTTTGCCGTAACATTTATATCCGCATCCAGTTCTACTTAGCATATCAGATAGAGGTGACAGTGCCAAGCAGAAAAGGAGTGGAGAGAGCGTGTCTCCCTGGAATATTCCTCTTCTAATGGGGATGTCTTTGGTTTTAATGAGTCCCTCTTTTGTTTGGAGGTGTAGGACTGTTTGCCATTTATTCATAGAGTGCTCTATGAATTTTATGATTGTTGGTGCTACTTTGTTAATGGCTAGTGTTTCGAGGATCCATGTGGGGGGATGCTATCAAACGCCTTTTTGTAGTCAATCCAGGCCATACTGAGGCCTTTCTTCTTTCTGTGGCTGTCTTCAGTTACGGCTTTATTAATCATTAGTTGATCTTTACAGCCATATGAGCCCTTGCGGCATCCATTCTGCTCTTCTGGGAACAGTTTGTTTTCGTCCAGGTGCTTGTTCAGCCTTTGTGATATCACTGCAGTAAATGCCTTGAACATAGTAGGGAGGCAGGTTATTGGTCTGTAGTTTTCTGGTTTTGTTGTTTCATTTGATTTGGGAATTAAGATGGTTTTCCCCTTCGTGAGCCATTCAGGCATTGTCTCTGGCTCTGCTAGTATGCTGTTAAAGTTTTCAGCCAGCTTTTTGTGCATTCCTGTTAGATATTTCAACCAGAAGTTGGGGATCTTGTCATGCCCAGGTGCCTTCCAGTTGCTTAGCTTTTGCAGTTGCTGGGTGACCTCTTCAGTTGTTATGGGGGTCCAAAGTTGTTCAGATGCCGAGTTTGTTATTTTCATACTCCTTTTTTTTGGCTGTTCGTTCGCCGACCATATTTCTCTCCAGAATTCTTCCAATTCTTCTGCCGTTGGTGCTGCAGTGACTTCTATTTTATTTTCGCCCAGTTCTTGGTAGAACTTTTTGGGGTCGGAGTTGAACTTTTTGTTCTGTTCAAAGAAGCGTTGGCGTTTCTCGTACCGGCGGATCCTTTGAGCTTTGGCAAGGATATCTTGCTTCAGTTTTTCTTTTATCTTCGGCAAATCTTTTTCTGTGATGTTATATTTGCGGAGCATTTTTGTTCTCTTTTTGTTGCTTAGTAGCGTTGCTTGTTTGCTGATTTCATTAAGAATCGACAGGTCTTTTCTAATTTTTTTTTATTTTGTTTTGGATGTTATTTATCCACAGGGTTTGTTTGGGTGGTGGTACTCCTGTTTGGGCGGGTTTGGGTGAGTATCCAGCTTCTTTTGTGGCTGCAGTGGCTGCTGCGTATATCAAGTCATTTAGTTCAGTGATATCACTTTCTTTTGCTTCAGTGGCTAGTTCAGTGACGGCTAGGTTTATGTTGTTTATAATTGGTGTTGTTATTGCGTTTATTTTTATTCTTGGGAGGTATGGTCGGTGGTCCATTTTGGGCTCTGTGGTTTTCAGTTCTTTGATTATTTTATTTTTTATATTATCATAATCATTAGGCTCCCCTTCGTTGTTTACATCGTGTTTGTTAGGAATGTTGCGTTTGTCTTCGTGTTTTACAGTTTCAGTGTTTATATTATTGGGCATTGTTGTGTGGCTTCTATCTTATTATTATTAATATTATTATTATCATTATTATTAATAATATTATTATTATTATAATTATTATTGTTATAGATCTGAAGAGTGATTATATTGTTAATTCATTTTACTATTATTATTTATTTGTAAATATAGCCACGAAGCGCACGTAGTCTGTTTTCTATTTTTTGTTTATGTACTCTATTGATTTTTAGAATAATGTTTTCTATAGTATATATATAACCTTTTCTATATGGTGGGGATAACGTCTTTCACTATTGAATTGTTTAATAGAGGTCTTTTTTCTAAATTTTCTACATGCATACATACATATATACATATATACATACATGCATACATACATACATATATATATATATATATATATATATATATATATATATATATATATATATATATATATTAATAATAAATATTAGGGAATAAAACCAAACTTACAGGGAAAAATCAGATTTGGGATTGAATCCAATTTCATAGTAAAATATTATATTATATTAAATTAGAGATAAAACCACTATTAGGCAAATCATACAATGAAAAACTTAAGCCAATGCATAAGATTATTTAATTTATATTATTTAAATATATAACAAAATTATTAAAAAAATATATAATATAAGATAATTAATATAACACTACGATCGCCAAGTTAAATATTTAAACCACCTGATGAATGACTGCAACTCGAAAATTTAAAGAAATTAACAGCCATGAAACGATCGTAGTGTTATATTAATTATAGTTTTTTAAATAATTTTGTTATATATTTAAATAATATAAATTAAATAATCTTATGTGTTGGCTTAAGTGTTTCATTGATTGTATGATTTGCCTAATAGTGGTTTTATCTCTAATTTAATATATATATATATATATATATATATATATATATATATATATATATATATATATATATATATATATACTATGTTGGTACAAGACGTCACGAAACATGTACAACAAAAGATACGAAGTACGAGTACATGGAATATGAACCATTATTTCGAACAGCGAAAGACTCAAGTGGAAAACAAGCAAGCAACACAAAGAATGAAACTTCATAATTTTCTACTCTCGTATTTCCATTATTTAACAAGTGTGGCTTTCGATAAAACAGTTGCACCTGCAAGGAAAATTAAACGTAATGTGGTATTTTGCGGAGGGTTCAAATTAGTAACACAAACAGGACAGTGAAAAGAAACAGGAAGGTTTCCTAAGCCTAAACGTGGTTGTAGTGTCGAACGCGTAAATCAAGATTGGACAGGAGACAGGCAAGAAAACATCTTCCTTGATCCAGCTACAACAGAGAGAAATAAGCACAAGTTAGGAGAAGAAAGATGGCCGATGATCACGTGGGGGCCACGTGAGCTAGAGAGGAAGAGTGAGTAAAATTGTTTGTCTTAAAATACACCGGAAATGAAGCGGATGATCATTGCATCCGTGTCAGCTGTGAACACAGTTGTCCGATTGTCTGAAGTAGCAGCGCGTTCTGATATGTGAGGGAAATGTTTCAATTGTACGAAAAGCAAAGAAAAAATTCGTTAGGTAACCACATCATGAACCGGAGTCCACTTTCAGAAATGTGATGAAGGAAATATCAAGTATATAGCGTATTTACTGTGAAGTAGTCTGGATATAACATCCAAGACACTGGAAATTGGTTGATCAATGTCAAGCCGATACTTAACAAGAATAAATCTCACGAATATTCGTTTCGTCTATGTTTAAGAAAAAAGTTGATCAAATGGCAAAAGCAATAAGAGAAATCGCAGATTGTACAGTTCTTTCTGCAATATCCTCAGAAGCATTGACCAGAAATGTGATAGATTTAGAAGTCATGAGTGAAGAATATGTCACAACTCATACCTTCCACCGGAGATTTAGTATTTATGCTAGTGTTCATTGAGATGTTGGAGTTAATATTTAATCCGATTACGATCATGTATCGCCCGACAAGTGAGATTCAAACAGACCAGACTTATGTCCCTCTGAATTGTACGTTTGTCGAACGTGTAACAAATGCACATGCTCACACGTCCAGAAGCTTCTTTGAACAGCAACTTCGTTCGAATGATGTCGAACATGAAGATGAATCATTTAGTATACGCATATAAACATTTTCACCCCCACCCCGACAAGATGTACACCGGTCTCAAAGAAAAAACCTTCTGAATAAATATCTCGGGAATACGTAGGTCTGATTTTGGGATTTTTTCTTGCATGATTTTATTCACGGATGTGATCTTACTCATTAAGGTTTGCTGGTTTGAAATATCTACACTATTATGCTTCGTCGCGTAAGATATTTCAATACAGTACCTATTCATGATAATAACGATGTGAACTTTTTTATAAATTGTTACTTAATTAAAGCAATTTAATGAAACATGGAAAAACATATTCTGTTAGTGTTAGGAACATATATATTCCAAATCAACATGAAATAAATCATTCTATCATAAAATAAATGATGAATTCTCATCATCAACTCCAATGAACGTAAGAACAAATATGCTCCTAAGGATTAGCCCTTATATTGATCGAAAAGAGGGAGAACCGCTATGAATTTCGCGTGTTCTGTGCATGAGGACCATCATGTTTCAATGGCCAAGAGTAATCCGCCACCAAACTGACTCACCATTTAACCTTGTATCGTGTTTCCATTTGCCCTATTATCAAGGTTTGATGGTCCATATATCATGATAGGAATTCTCCCCATGTTGCTCAATGTAGACACCAAAATTCTTGATACATTCACACACACACACACACACACACGCACACACACACACACACACACACACACACACACACACACACACACACACACACACACACATATATATATCACGAGAGCAACCAGGTTATAAGATAGCGCTGAACACCGATGACGAAGATGCATGTTGTACCGTTTAAGTTTTCAAATGACATCCAACTGGCTGAGTAAGCAGGCTAACGTTCCGCACTGATCATAAATGGAATTGAGCAACGTGTAATGAAGTGTTTTGCACAAGGACACAAGTCCGTGCCTTGTGTGGGAATCGAACAACATGATCTGACGATGCGATCTTGCAGTAGTCTAACCACACACCATACACACACGTACACATCATACACACAAACACACACACACTCACACACACATTATAAAGGTGAAAGTTATGGCCGGTCATATAGTGACCATGGGTTTCGCAATTATAAAGAATCTGACGAGTCGTTTATACTCTTAAAGCCTTTATATCTGCGCAATGATCAATCTATGACAGGCCGTAAGTTTTAACTTCCTAAAATTAGATTACTTTTTTAATGCATTCGAGCGTGCTTTTCTTCGGAAATATGAAATACTGACGATACACACTCATACAAATTCATATAGACACACATCCGTGTTTGTATATATTAGAGTGTAATGTTTAGAAAGCAATTAACTATTTTGAGGAGAAGCAATGAGAAGGGAATTAGTTGAGCAAGAAAAATGTGAATAAGTGTCAAGAGAATAGGAGATTATAAAAAAGCAGTAGAAAGAGAATACAATTAGAGAAGAAAGAAAGAAATGTGAAGGGAGGAAAAGATCGAAAATGAGAGCGGAAATTGTGAGTTCCATTACCGTCGATGTCGATGGAACCTTATCTTTAGGATCGATGAAATATGCAGAAATGAAGTGCCGAGTTGAATGTGATGGACTTTTTCCACGCTAATCGAAATAGCTTGACTTGTCCACAAATTTGAAACTGGCTACCATTCCTCCATGTCATCTGACATTTCTCAATTACAACATGAATATATACGCCCTCCAGCGATGTTGAATGGTCAGAAATTCATAAAGGTTAGCCTTTGAGAATACATAAATAAATGTTGTTAAATCTAGACCGAACACTTTGTATTTGTAATCTTCTTTTAAGGCGTCAAACTGGCAGAACAGTTAGCACGCCGGGTGAAATGCTTAGCCGCTACGTACTAATTTCAAATTACGCAGAGGTCTACTTTGTCTTTCATCCTTTCGGGATAGATTAAATACGTCCCAATTACGCACTTAGGTCGATATAATCGACTTAATCCGTTTGTCTGTCCTTCTTTGTCTTCTCTGTGTTTAGCCCCTTGTAGGTAGTAGAGAAATAGGTATTTCTCCGGTTTTACGTTCAGAGTTCAAGTTCAGCTGTGGTCGACGTTGACTTTCATCTCTTTGGGGCCGATAAATCGAGTAGCAGTCACGTAATGGGGTCGATGTAATCGACTGGCCCCCACCACCAAAATTTCGGACATTGAGTCTAGATGAGATAAGAATATTATTCTCCGTGCAAGGCGGCGAGCTGGCAGACTTTTTAAGCACGCCGGTCGAAAACGTTAACTTTATTTCGTACGTCGTACACGTTCTGAGTTCAAATTCCGCCGAGGTCAACTTTGCTTGTCATCCTTTCAGGATCAATAAATTAAGTACCAGTTGCTCGTGAATGTAGAAGAATAAAAAGTATAAAAAATTTATTATGACATTGCATGTCATTGATCAAATTTACATGCTGTCTGTGTTAGTTGAAACACATGTTACTTCATATTTAATTACAATACATGTTTCCACATGCACATCGCCAGAATAGGAGCTGTTCGACACGAAATTACACAATGAAATATTGCGTCGTTTTTTTCTTAGTCATTTTCCGTAAGTATCCATATGGAAATTATTTTGTAATGTAAAAAATAAAGAAAAAAGCACAAGAGGGGCGAAGCATACCCAGCGCGCAAATATACAGATGAACAGACTAAGCCGAGGGATTTCTATAATCGGGAGTTACTTACGTGCGCATGGTAATAGCCCTTCATATTTGTGCTCAGAATATTGATATTTTTAATTCTCCCTCTCTACTCTTGCCCACATGAATTAATACATACATCCAAACATTCATGCATAGCTTAATATATATATATATATATATATATATATATATATATATATATATATATATATATATATATATATATATATATATATATACATATATATATATACATATATATATATATATATACATATATATATATATATATATAAATATATATATATATATATATATATATATATATATATATATATATATATATATATATATATATATATATATATATATATATATATATAACAAAGTGGAGTTGTAGGGTACTGCACGAGCGGAATTATATGCGAAAGAAGGTTTGAAAATGCAATTTTAAAAGATGTTTATTTACTTTACCGGTTTCACTCTTTGGAAAAAGCTTGTAAACGTAACATGTAGAAGTTTGGTTGCGTTGATTAATGGTTGTTACAAAATGCTACATTACATATATACAGTCTTTGGTAACAAGGACATAAAAGAGTTCCTTAAAATATTGGGCACAAAAGAATTACTACATAAATAATCCTTCTCAAGAACATGTTAAAGATAGTTTCCAGAAGGAATTATTAAAAAGTTCAGTGGGATATTGGTATTGTATCTGTATATTCAAACACGCACAGAATATTGGTTGACACAGAGTACTACAATATATATATATATATATTCTTTGATGACAAGAGCATGTTAAGAACATACAAAAGTTTAACAAATTCATTGAAATATTGGGCACAAAAGATTACAACAAATATATTATACATTCTCCAAATAATTTCCAGAAGGAATTATTAAAAAGTTCAGTGGAATATTGGTATACTCGCACAGAATATTATGAGTTCAAAAAGGTTTTCATTATAATAGTAGGGGAGCTAAAACTGACCTGTCCACCATATTAACGTAAAAGAATATTATCTATTTCAAGTCACACAGTAGGTGTGTTTGGGTGGTGGGAAGGAGTAGTAATGTGGAACTGAACGGAATTTCACCTTTTTGTCTCTCCTTCAAGCATCAAGGATTTGGGGGATTGGCTTTAGAGGTTAAGATGGTTTGAGTGTGTGTGTCTTTGTGTGTGTGTATATACATATGTGGTGTGAATAGATGTGTCTGTGTGTTTGTAAAATCTGGTAGGATGGTGTGTATATATGTGTGCCCGTGTGTCAACAGTGTGTGTGCGTATATGTGGTGCGAGTGTGTGTGTATATACATATATATGTGTGTGTTTTTGTGTGTTTGTGTGTGTATGAATGTGCATGATTGGTATTTGTTATAGTGCTGTGTGTGCGCACGTGTGTGTATATGTGTGTCTGTATGGCGGTCAAAACGGTGTGAGTGGGTGTGTGTGTATGTATATATATATATATGTATATATATACATATACACACATGTCTTTGTGTGTGTGGGCCGGTTTTGATTGGTCCCAGGGTCGATTGTGGTGTAAATAGATGTGTGTTTTTAAGATTTAGTATGAATGTGTGTGTATATGTGTGCCCGTTTGTGTGTGTGTGTGTGTTGTGTATGTGTGTGGTTAATGTTTGTTAGTGTGTTGCGTGCGTGCTAGTGTGTGTATGTGTATGTTCGTATGTGTGTCCATGTGTGTTGGGTTTGTCTGGGTGGCGTGTGTGTGTTTATGCGTTTTATGTGTGTTGGTATTGATTATGTGTTTGACATACTGCTAAATGTACGTGGCATTAACCCATCACTCACTGCACATTTTCCAATGGCTATGGTGAATCCATGTCCCTATTAAACAAGGCCAACGATATAATCATTGTTATTCTATACAGGCCTCTCCAAGCACCTCTAAAGTTCTTTGAAGAATGACTCAACAAAATCAATTCCTTCCTTCTAAAATACAAATCCGGAAACATACTGGTGGTGCGTGATTTTAACGTCCCTTATATAAACGGTCCCACAAATACTCTGAAGTTAGACAAATGTTCTACACCAGATAAAGCAGCAGGAGAATTATTCTTTAATCTAATGGGTGAATATTTCCTGATTCAGCTTGTGCTCGGACAAATAAAACAGAATAAAACGATTTTCGATCCCATATTAACCAACCACAATAGCTCTGTTCACAGTATTTCAGTTGAAAAAACTCTCCTCTCAAACGACAACATGATAGTCTGTAACTTTAATTTCCGGCATATCAAAACCAAATCAGCCAATCCCAATCCAGTGCAATTATTTGACAACATAAACTTCCACAAATACGAGAGGGAAGCAATCACAAAGGATCTGTCCTTCATAAATTGGTCTTTCACCCTCAGTTGCAATGAAATTGAGATCACATAGCAGCATTTTGAGGTTATCGCTGTTTATATGTGCTGCCAAGCCTATTTGTTGGATGCTAGGAGTGTTTCACCTGAAGATTGGGAGTTTCAGGGTATCCACTTTTCCGACGTTGAGTAACTGAATTTTGTCTTCCTTCAGGAGCCTATTATTCATTTCCACCCGCTGACTGAAAACTGATGACATATCCGGTTACCCACCTCAATGATGACCTTCTGGATCTGGGAATCATCTGCAAAAAGTCATATGTTGTAGTACATGATGATGTCAGTATTGTCATTGATGTAGATGATGAGAATAAGTGGGCCCAAAACGCTGGCTTGTGGAACACCGCTACTGGTATTAACATTGATTTTACTCCTTCGACTAACAATGTGTTGGGTTCCGTCTGTCAGGAAACACTTGATCCATTGTAGTAACTTTTCAGAGACACCGATTTTGGAGAGTTCTTCCACGAGAATTTTATGATCACCTCTGTACAATTCGTTGCTGAAATCAAGATAGATGACATCAGTGTTGCAGCCCACTCTAAAAGCGCTTAATATGTCATCAAAGTGATGCAGGAGCTGCGTTAGGCAGTTCCTTCAATTACACAACCCATGTTGGTTGTTTTACAAGGTCTGTTGCTTTCAAGAAAGTGGGTTATTCGTGATCTCGCCTCTCTCTAAATATATTTGATGATATGAGAGGTAAGTGATAACGGACGGTGGTTCACTGCAAGGGAGCTGTTTCCCTTTTTGAAAACCGGGACAACACACAGGGATACAAAGTTTTCAGAAATATAGCCAGCATCCAGTGAGTTCCTCCACAGATTAGCAAGAGCAGATGCACGTTGGTATCAAACCACCTTCAGGACACAAGCAGGGAACCTATTAGGGCATACTGCTGAATTGCGTTTAATTTTGTTTTTTTACCGCTGACACATCAGGGCCACCAAACTTTATATCCGTCATAGTGTGTTAAGGATGAACATCACTGACACAGTCATATCGGCCGTATCGGGATTGCTGATAACAGAGCAGTACTGTTTCTGCAGTATCTCACACATGGTTTCGACATTCTCTTGTAGGGTGCCATTTTCATCAATTAGAGGGCCAACAATGGACACAGTGACCTTGTACTTTTTTTGCAAAGTGATATATTAATCAATAAAATTCCAACAAAGATCCCCTTTCACGTTTTATCATTTGCAATCGTTACATATATTCTACATGAGAACATTATAACACGATATGTGTGATCAAAATATTTTGGTTTATGAGTTGTGTTCATAATATAAAACTTCTTATACCACGTCCAAGGAACATGATTGTGATAAGTACCTGAACAGGGCTATTAAAAATGTATTGTGAAATTGTTTCGAGGTCTTTTTGATGCTGACAAATTGACGGAACAAGATTGTTGCAAAGGCAAAACGGAGACCTCATTCTGTCGTATTACGAAGGGAAAAATCCAACGAAACAGCATTTTCTAGACAAATAAAAAGAAAGAATATTATGCTAAACATATATTTTGACGAGTAATTATTATGTGAAATGTTTCATTCAAGGGTGTCAAAATACACCCCTTGAGGGTTTATCCAAAATATGATTTATTTAAAGTATAATAGATGATATCATAGAAGCTTAGGTCCCAACTGTGAACACGCAGATGCACGAGCAACTGCATTAGATGAGCAACACGAGTTGGTAGACTCTGAATGGAATATTTCAACTGTAGAAATCAAACCATTGGACTCCGCAACTTATACGACGTGCTCCAAATATTATCGATGATAAACCCGGTAAATAAATGGAGGCCATTTCCAAACACCATTATGTATCGGAGTGAGAAACGTGATGAACGAGGACATTCGATATATAGCATGTTTCCTGTAAAGTGGCGTATTTATGTCAGCTGATAACCATAAGACAATAACTATATTGAAACGTCTTCAGCGCCCTCAAAAATACACAAAACAGAATATGAAGCAACTATATGTATAATCTGTATCATACGAATACCTAACAAACTAAAATGATTTGTATTTTAAGAAAAAGATTAATTTGGGAATAATCATTTAATATTTTCAGGAGAAACTTCATATATTTTAGGTGCAGTGTCATATAAACTGAAATGCAATGAGATTGGAAGAAGTAAGTGTCCTGACACATTTGTAGATCCTCTAGGAGACACTCGGAAATTCTGCAGGTAAATATAGTTATATTTATATGTCTATTTTTGCAAGAGGTGCAAATGAGAGTAGCTATATCAAACTCCATTCTTCACCAAGTGCCATTAGACGAGATTCGTCGTAATAACAGTGTGGCACAAAACGGCGGTGCATCAGCATGGCCGCAGCTCTGAGCTGAAACTAGAATATATATATATATATATATATATATATATATATATATATATATATATATATATATATATATGAATAAATATGAAACCAAAGGTAGATCATATATATATATGTATATGTGTATATATATAAATGTATATATATTTATATATATTTATATGTGTATATATATTTGTATATATATGTATATATATATATATATATATATATATATATATATAATTAATAATAAATATTAGGGAATAAATCCAAACTTACAGGCAAAAATCAGATTTAGGATTGAATCCAATTTTATAGTAAAATATTATATTATATTAAATTAGAGATAAAACCACTATTAGGCAAATCAAACAATGAAAAACTTAAGCCAATACATAAGATTATTTAATTTATATTATTTAAATATATAACAAAATTATTAAAAAAATATAATTAATATCACACTACGATCGTTTCATGCTTGCTAACTTCTCCAAATTTTTGAGTCGCAGTCATTCATCAGGTGGTTTAAATATTTATGTTGGCGAGGTTTTAACAATGAACCAATTAAATTAAACAATTAAACAATATTTAAATAATACGAATTAAATAATCATATGTGTTGGCTTAAGTTTTTCATTGTTTGATTTGCCTAATAGTGGTTTTGTCTCTAATTTAATAATATATATATATATATATATATATATATATATATATATATATATATATATATATATATATCATGTTCCTACTTTTCGTTCCAGTATTAAGTTATTGCATATTGAGAAATATTTTCATTTAGTAAACTATTACCAAAATGCTACTTGTATTTATATGGAATCGCGAAAATAAACCTGAATATTTCCTTTGATTAATGTAGCAAATCTCCGGCTGAAGAAGGCTATTGACATACATGTTACATCAAATATGCATTGATATAAACTGCGCAATAAAGTCAGAAACATATGTACCGCTAAATCCTTTGCATCCTATTTTTCTTTTGATAAATATACCCTATCACCTACACCACTAACTGGTATATACAGGTGCTTACAGTTATCAAGTATTCACCCTGAATTTTTTATACCTAACTATATATATATATATATATATATATATATATATATATATATATATATATATATATATACACATAGACATACAATTAGATCTTTTTTGTCTTGTTCCTCTTTGTCCCTAACTTTACCACTAAAATTGTTTAGAATAACACCCTACGAAAATTTTATAAACAAAACATAGAAAAGAGATGTTTCAGGAATTCAACGATCACTACCTCCATCCACAGCTGATCACTTGACCACTCCACTACCATCCACAGCTGGCAGTTGACCATTTAACATACTACTGGCATTGCACTCTGACATTCTTTTTCTTCTACGTTTTCTTTTTCTTTTTGTTGTTGTTGTTGGTGTTGTTGTTGTTCTTCTTCTTCTTCTCCTTCTCCTCCTCCCCTTCTTCTTCTTCTTCTTCTTCCCTACTAAGAATTCCATACGACCTCGAATTCAAAAGGTTAAACAAGAGAGACAGAGACAGGCAGAAACAATGAAAATGCAACTTGTATTTGAATACTATACAAATATTCTTTGAAAAACTTTTAAAAGCTTTTTAAAATGTTTCCAAAATTAATTGTTTTGCATACTTACAGTTGAAAAATTCACAATGACTGAAACCAGTACGGATATGTCTTTTGTAAAATTATTTAAGCATTTATATATACATATATATGTATTTCTGTGTATATATCACGCTCACCTAATTACCAGAGAGAAAATACAAATTGAATTACATGAAACTAGAGTTTCATTGGGGTTTTTCTTAAAATGTAAACAATACAAGAATACCCGAATGTATTATTTCCGCTCATATTTTCTCTTTCCAGAAGGGTCACTTGGTTTGAATCATGCATGAAGGCAGTACACAAAGAATGTTACACTCATGTTATGTCTGCAAATTTGGAGAAATGCTGGGTAAGTCGTTGCCTTGTGTTCACTATATTTCCATTAAAAGAGATCGACTGAGAAATTGGCGAGTTTAAGAATCATTGTTTTATTTTAAAGAACCTAAACCATCTTTAATTTTCTTTGAATCACATTTGATGGAACAATCGTGCGAAGGAAGAAGGAATGATATTTAGCTAACAATTCAATACTAAATAATGGGCCCTAGGGCGTACAGCGATTGAAGTAAACGTCATAAACGGTTATGCTTGCAGTGGTTTTAATTGCTTTTGACAATCTATTTCGCAAGATCTGTAATCGATTGATGTATCATGGTTTCTATATTCAGCAGAGGATAATTTTTCGCAAGGGAATAGGTTTGATAATCTATTATTGCTTTTGAAACTAATTTTTCACAATTCGAAATATTTTTCAGAATACTTCTCCGTCGGGCAAGCTCGTCTGGAACATAGTTGGAGCAAGCAAAGTATTTCTACTGCCGCTGAGTCTTCAATATATGACAACCATATCGATTTGAAGTATAAATGCCATTTTCATACACTACAATACTCTCGCTACCTATCTGTTGTAATTGACGCTCTATATTTTTTTATTATTAACATAGTATGGTAATCGATTTCAATATGACTTCCATAACGGTAACATGGGCATAAAATATAATGCAAAGCCTCTGGAAAGCAAAAGGGTGCATTATAACGTCCTAACTGAAGTAGAAGTGTTCACAGTAAAATACCCGCGTCAGTTATTTATTTAACCTTCCTTGATTGAGAAAGTTAAAAGATGGTTTCTATGTTTTAGAAAATTATATTAAGAGGCCGTGTAGTTACAATAGCATTGAATTACACCGTAAGCATAGGAATTAGAATTATGAGAATGCGTTGAGTGTTTCATAATACGAATGCGCTAGAGTTATCCGTACAGGAATATTTTGAATATATTTTGATAACATCCATATGTATAATCTTTATAATACATATGATATAATATTTATGGGGTTACAAGCCCGTCGAAATATAATTGAAATCGAACAATTGTTCAATGGTACAGCTAATTATTACGTGTATATAACTGAAAAGAAAGTGTTTAAGAATAGGATTCTGTAGTTTCCCCTTAATGAACAATGATCTCAAGGCTGCTGGTTTGGTAATTACCGTAGTTATTCTACCTCAACAATTGTTAGCATCTGCGGGTGTAAATGGAATCTAGCAACAATTCGAGTAAACCTACGTCAACGTTCGGGCTTAAAATCAATAAAAGTACAAGATAGGGTATGCACAAGAAAGCGCACCTATGCAAACATAGCGTATATGTTTAAAAAACTCAACATTCACTTCCGCCTGATAGGGGAATCTACCTTGTCAAATCCTGATAAGTAACATAAAATTATATGTGGCCCTGATTAATATATTTTGTGTTTATATCATCGAAGATAACATAGACTGTTCGGAAATTAATGGAAGTGATAAGAATTGCACAGTAAAACATCTCACTAGCAAAAAGGCTCACCTAATTCACGTTACGTCATTGTTTTTATTAAATCTCAAATAACGAAACTTTTCTTCCTTTTACAGGTTAGCGGTCAGCCAGTATCCAGAGCTGCTTTTGTAACATTATTGCTCACACATGCATAAATATTTCTTATGGTACTAGAAGTACATATGCGTATTAATTTGAAAAAATTATTCAAAAAGATGAGCCGAACAACGAAATTCCAGTATCACAACTAGAACGACTGGACTACAAATGTCTACAATTTCATATGTGACATTGAGGATTCTAATAATGCCCTACACAGTATGCTTTAATATAGATTAAAATATCTCTGAGATATTTCAACGAATTTCACTGCGTCATTGTTTTTTTTAATTTCCAAATTGTTTTTAATGTCGCATTCGAAGTATTTACCCCGGATGAAGATGGTACCATAGAAGCAGAATCAATAATGGTAAGAAAGCCAGGAATTCTACATTAATTAAGATTTCGCATTGTGGATCGTGAAGTATCACTTAACAGAGATGCTATAATAAATAGCCCCACACGAGAGACTATATTATGAAATATAATCTCTTACGACAAAACATACATTTGAGTGCACATATGTACCGGGCGATTCCTTAACGAGAACAGTTAGGTATTGGAAAATATTTCAATGTGACATTAATTATACTTCCTCATATATAAAACTGTGATGCATTTTACTTTCAGAGTAGTATTGAAAATCTGTGGCAAAGTATAACTCGGACGAAAGCAATTATGTCTTTCATTAATATCGCTATATCTTATGTGTTTAAAAAGTTTATAGCTGTTGGAATATTTGTTATAATTTGAGTACTCCATACTTAGAGTTTTGTAACTGTAACCTTCGTGTAATTTAAATATGAGTAAAATGTATATCAAATGGTTTCCGTGCTCATATCTAAAATAAAAAAAATATCATCGTCTCTCAAGGCAATGTACATTGTATATTTTATAAGGCCACAGAATCAAAACCATACCTGTTATTTAACTCATGCCAACCCAAATATATTGAAACTTAATATAACTTATAATCTAGCGAAATGAGTATAAACTATAGTTTCGGATACCAATCCCCGCAAACGGAGACTCTGTGAACTTAATTCGACACTCCGCAGAAGACATTACCCACCATCATTAATAAACGAAGGGGTGAAGCGAAGAAAGGAAATAGTCATACAAGCATTAAGGGAAGTTAACCGAAAAATCACACAAAATTTAAAAGCAGTCACATCTCCTCACAAAACCCAAGATACAAAAAGTCATTCAATATCATCATTCGCAATCTGCCCGTACTCATTGGAGATAAAACAATCGAGGAAATTTGTGCGCACGCAAAATTATCAAAAGCAAATTGCAACCGATGCCATTGGCAACATTATTCATCGGCGAAAGACTATATCGATTAAGAACGGACCCAAAAGAGGGAAAATAATGGCGGGATAGTTGTGACACGTGCACCCATTTATTGAAACAAGGTGAAATATTTAAGATAAAGTCAAATTTCACTTGTGCCTTTGAAAGCATAATTTACGTCATTACCTATTTAGGTTGTGGAAACCACTATATAGGCCGAACACGAATGTCTCTGAGGCGAAGAACTAAACCCCTTTCGCCAATATGATGACAGGTCAGCGTGTACACAGATACATGCGCAAGGAACCTTCAACCAAACTTCCTATTTTTCTATTTTTATCAATGTTCCCAGAACACCTTAGGGCAGCAAAGATTAAATAATGTGGCAACTTTCATTAATAAATACTAACCACAACTTAACATGAGCACACAGCTTAATACAGGACACTACTAACCTTACTATTACCTATACCAATAATGGCACTAAACCTCAAACATCCCATATATCATTCGTATTCTATTAATCATTTCTATTTTAATTGTATCACTTTCAGAACTGCTTACCTCATTTGCATGCAACTGTTTCACTCAGATTTCATTAGACCCAACACAGTGGTGATTCAAATTCAGTGAGCATCAATGGCAAAACCAATATGACTTTCTATATTGACTCATAATGATTTTTGTACTTCTTAATTCCACATGAAATAACTTATTTCACTGGTCCCACTCTGAACTATACGACCGTTATATTGACGATTGTATCGGTGCGACCTGACTCACATACGAACATCTAGACTCCTTCCTGTTTTTGTCAAATTCACTATCCTGCCTTCCACTTCCCTTGCACTATTTCTGACACCTCTCTCTACGTACTTGACATTTAGGTTAGCATTCATCACTCTACTCTCACCACCTCCATCCACTACAAACACTCAGTCTCACACTCATAGTTCAACTTCTCCTCCCACTCTAAACAAACTAAGCTTTGTAAACCCTTTTCCCAATTCTTCCGTCTACGCAGCCTTTGCCGTGACGAACATAACTTTCAGACTCAGTCTCAGCTCATGGCTCGCCACTTCATCCTACGTGGATAACCCCTCATCACTATCCACATCGGCCTTGCCAGAGCACGTTCCGTGAACCGTGAACCTTCTCTCTCCCCGCACCGCCGTCTCCCGTCTCCGCTCTTCCCTCACCTACCACCTCATCTCCCTATTTCTCCAACGCACCATTCGACGGGTCTTTTGGCGACTCCAATCCGAGCCCTCGACTTCGCACATCTTCCTTGACCGACCCCATTTCTTTCAAACGGTCCCACAACCTACGATACCTCTTGGTCCACAGCTTCTTCCTAAATCAATCTCCCAACGAGATTCGTTTCTTCTGCACCCGCCCACGCTGCTGATCCAACGCCACCCTCATCACCAGCAACCATCATCGAAACTATCATATCACCGACCCTTTCACCTGTACTTCTATAATTCTCATTTACTGCATCTCCTGCTATCACTGCTCTTCTCTATACATCGAGCAAACGGGACGCTACTTGGCTGACCTCCAAGACATCCGACTCGGCAATTTCCGCTTCATCGATCACTCTTTGCAACATCTGTCTGTGTTCAGATTGTCCTTGCTCAGGAGCCATGATGTATTCCGTCTTTACCGTGAACAGGTATTAATCTTCTCTCATCGCTCCTTTGCGTCACATTGGCTCAAGTATCCTCCCCTCTCACCTTTTCCTCTCACACATACTTCCTCCGACCCACCTCTTCTCTTCTGCTCCGACTCCGATTTTTCTTCACTCCTACTCTTCCACTGTTTTCTCTTGACTGCTACCCACCTTCTCCCTTCCCCCTGTACCTTCATCGTCACCCCTCCCGCGTAACCCCACTTCTGCACAATCCAACCCCACCTTCCCTGTCCATTCCATTCCAAACCACCTCTACACCACGCTCAGTCTAACCCACACCCCACACTTGCTTTCCCCACTCTCGCCTCTCCCATATCCCAACACCGCCACATCACACCACACACAACACATCATACACCACCATAACACACAACACCACATAACATTGCACCACCTTGCATACACTAGCAGTGACAACTTCTCAGCCCCACACCATCGTCCACACACCTACACATACACACACACAGGTCATGGTCACCAGCCCTCTTCCACACACACATACATGCCCTCTTATACACAAGCATGCCCACCTTCGTTTTGGGATCACCGCTACTTTATTATCTCCCCTTCTTCCTAGCTCTCCTGTGTGACCCTTCTGTCCGGTATTCGCACTGATAGATCGCTAGACACTACATCTTCTTTATTTCTCTCCTTATTTATTTCTCTGTTCCTTTCTGTGGAAGAGTTTAAGATCGAAACATTAAAAACCTTTTTCACTTCCCGAGATTCAACAGGTACAACAGTTTGTTGTCTACACCACCTGCCTTCGGCTTTTGTTATATATATATATATATATATATATATATATATATATATATATATATTATGTGAAATAGAAAGATGAATAATCTTGTAGTAGATTAATCAAAAGTTTAACCGATACCTTAGTAGCAAAAATCACAGCAGTAAACTTCAATTCACCAATATATATATATATATATATATATATATATATATGCCGAGCAAAGCCTTGTGATTAGATTTGGTAGACGGATGCTTAGCATTATTACGTCTGTCTTTACGTTCTGAGTTCAAATTCCACGGAGGTCGACTTTACCTTTTATGATTAAGTACCAGTGGCATGCTGGGGGCGTCTAAACAACTGGCACTTTCCACAGAAACTTCGGGCTTTGTGCCTAGAGCAGAAAGGAATATTGTTCTTCGATCACTTAGTATAGGTCCAGACAAATACAGTTTTCTGCAAAATTATCTTTTATACACCTGTCGTCTTCGTGAATGTACAAGAATATATGAAAAGGTATAATGGCACTGCATGTCATTAATCAAATTTATATGCTTTCTCTGCCTGTTGAAGCACATGTCACATCATATTTAATCAAAATCGCCAGACTACGAGGAGTTACTCACGAAACCTGAAAAAGAATTATTTTATCATATTTGTCTTCCTCATTTTCCGTAAGTAGCTATATGGAAATTATTTTTTATTGGAAAAAAGAAAACGAAAAAAAGGGCGCCACAGGGGCGTTGTAAACTCAGTGTGAAGATAAATTCTCTCGGAAACTATAGTGTGGTTTACAATGCGTTGCTTACCCATGATTTTTAATTGAAATGAATTATTCTCATGAACACAAGAAATCAACTCCGAAATAAATGAAATCCTCGTTTCCATCACTACACACACACAGGAAAACGCACTGGCGCAAAAGTATTATGGATTTATGTATGTTTGAAGATAATCAAACCAAAATTCCATCATTTCTAACCTCTTAACCAATGATTATTTCTGCTAAAATTGGTGAATATCCATTCAATTGTTTTTCGTTTGTATTAATTTTACAAATACACAGAAAAACAGATTAAGATGAGTGATTACAATAAGCGGTTTTTGCTTACTAGCGCTTGGTGATGGTTGTTTGTTGGTGCGCAGAATATAGATATGACACACGGGATGTAGTATTATATCTATTTTGTCTCAACCATTTGTCTTTCTTCCTTTTCATGCGTGCACACATTAATACAAACATACATAATACAAACATACATAAATACATACAAACATACATTAATGCATACCTAGAACTATACTTACAAAGCTATATTGATACATACATTGATGCATATATATATATATATATATATATAAATTATTATGTATAAATATAAATATAATGTATAATAATTTATGTATGAATTTGTATTTTCTCCGTAGTTTTTTGTGCTAAGCCACTTGGTGTTAAATTGATGGTATTATTAAATTAATATCGATTTTTCACCCTCATTTATAAAATTATATAATATATATATATATAATATATATATATATATATATATATACTTATATATATATATATATATACTTAAGAATATTCCAGCATTATGTGCCCGGAGGTTTCTAGTAGATATATATATATATATATATATATATATATATATATATATATATATATATATATATATATATATATATATATATATATATATATACTATATCTACTAGAAACCTCCGGGCACATAATGCTAGAATATTCTTAAGTATTCAACCTGCGCTAAGGAAGGAATTACTAAGCTGGCGACAGCACAAGAGAATAAGGTATAGAACTTAAAATAATGCTGTTGTGGTTGGAATTTGAGAAAAGAATATTTATAAGACCCATTAATTGTGTTCTATTATTACTTATTTGTTAAAAATACAATACTTAAGGAGTTATTTATTTTCGGTTTTAGGAAAAAATATAAAAGCCTTAATTGTTTCACATTGAAAATTTAACATTACAAATTTATAGACTTAAGATAATCGAGCAATACAGCAAGACGTCTTTATGTATGGAACTCAATTAGAATATAATGCAACCTCGCAGTACTATAGCAACGTTGTACGAATAAGTTGCTGTACAATCCGAAATGACCTAACCACTCTGGAGCGGGGCTGGGGTAGCCATTCGAACTTCCTTGTCTTATTTCACTATTCCATTCTTTCATGTGTTCATTGTTCCCGCATGTGTGTATTGGGCCATCTACGTTTAGCCCCTTGTGGGTAATAAAGAAATACTTGACGTAACTTGTAGCCTCGCTCCGAGGCGATACCGCGACTTACCTCTTTGCTTCCACCCTACAATTGTAGACCTTTTAAACAAATGTTCATTCAGGACCTACATATTTTCTTTCCCTGATTTTAAACTAAAAGTCAACTAAATATTTATCACAGTATTTAAAAATAAAAAAAAAACGTTTGAACATCCGTTCATTCAAAATTTGCAAAATTTATTGATTTCTCCCTTTTTTTTACATAAAAAGTTCAATTAAATATTTTCCTCAATTACAGTCTTTACCAAATGATAACGACTTACCACTTCTGTCCCTTTCAATGTCTTTCAATTTTGCAATCGTTTCAGTTGGGGTGTCCTATCTCACTCTATCTTTTCTTTTTGTTTGTGTTTTTCATGCTGTCTCTTTTTGTCTCTCTATATTTCTGTTGTTTAATGATTTCTTGTAATTGCGTCTGTATGTCTGTGTGTTCGTTTGACTGTAATTCTACGTGTTTTATCTGTGTGTCTATGTTTTTAGCTTTCCGTAATTCTGGGTTGTCTTGTTTCTGGTCTGAATGACTCTGTACTTGTAAGTCCTTTGCTGGGAATTCTACCGGTAAATATTCTCTGTTTCTCGTTCTGAGTTGGCTTTTTTCTTCCATTTCTTTACATGTGTTCAGTTTCAATGTCGTCAGTGACTTCCTTTTCTCTCTTTTCCTGGGTTTCGCCTCCACAAAATTCCTGTCATGTTCTGTTTTCTGTTTCTGATCTTTTTCTACCACTATATGTTCCTGAAAACTCTTCTCTACCACTTCTACCTCTGCTCTAGGGCATTTCCTTCTTAAGTGCCCTCTTTCACCATATCCGTAACAGTTTGGGGATCTCCAGCTTGGTAGTTTCAAAGTTTCCGCCATTTCGTCATAATATTTCGGGCTCATTGCACAGATTATCTCTAGACCCAACATTCCATTTGTTGTGTTCGGCTTATTTTGCTAATCTTCAGGTCTTCACTTACTTTCCTCAGCTCTGAATTGCGGCTATTATCCGTTTTGGGTCTATCGACGGTGGGATTCTTCCCACCCTAGTCCTAACGATTTTTTGCCTAGACAGTTGGGCATCAATGTCCATTTCCCTACCTTTATCAGCATGTTGTCGGTTTTTTCACCTCCTCTTCTGATACAAAAGTTACTATTATTGTCGCATATTTCCTTCCTATTTTAAAGAAAGTTATCCCTTCCATGATTTCCCCTATCTTGTCATGGTTTGTTGTCAACTTATAGTGGCAGAGCTGGGGCTGCCACATTAAACATTATCGCTGATAATCCTGGTAAACAAATGGAGATCAATGCCGGACAACGGTATCTATCAGAAACGTGTTGAACGAAGTCATTCGATTTATGACGCTTTTACTGTTAAGTGGTGCTATTATGTCAGCTGATAAACGCATTATACAATTGTGACAAATACTCGGCCAGAAGGCGACTGAAACGACTTTACCGCACCCAAAAATGCATCAAACAGCACATCAAACAACGGTATGTATAATCTGTATCATATGAATTCCTTACAAACTAAAATGAATTGTAATTTAACAAAAATAATAATAATATTTTCGGAATAATCAATATCTATAAACATGCAATGAGAAAGTTTGTTTGTTTGTCTGGTTTTGGACTTGGAACGGGTTAAAGGGCACTAGATCCCGTCGGATTGACTCCAGGATTTACAGGGACATGTAAAATGAGTTGCGGATGTGAGTGGGCTAGGTTAGAAATCCCTATCGTAAAAGGTGTCGTTGCTAGGGCAAAAAACGCACACTTTAACAAGACTTCTCTCATTTTCTTATCTCTCTCTTTCTCTCTTTCTTCTGCCACCTTCACTCTTTCTTGCACATCTTCTCTCTCTCTCTACGCCTGCCTGCATTCATAGAGAGAATTATAATCACCACCACCACAACACAATCATGAGAACAAATATTATGAATCAGATATTTATTGGGTTAATTTATATATATGTGTGTGTTCTATATATAAAATATTTATATATAATGTATATATACAAAGTGTATATATCTGTATTTATATATATATATATATATATATATATATATAATTTGTATACATTTGTATATATAATGCGTACACACACATATATATAATGCCTATATATATACATATATATATATATATATATATATATATATATATAATAATATATATATATATATATATATATATATATATATATATATATATATATGATGTGTGCATTATGTAGTCGGTTGAACCGAAAATATGCACACATGTTTTAAAAGTGCTGGCCAGTTTGCATGGCAACTATTTTCCCCTCAAATGCAAGGCGTGACCTCTAGGACAAAATTCTTCATCTTATAAAATGTGGCCCGAGTAGTCCCGAATGGAATCGGGTTATATTAACTAAAATGTGAAAAGAGGTCTAAATGGGACTGGAAGGGGATTAAAATTCACAGGAGCCGGTGTTTAGGAATTCTTTGTTACATCAAGCTGAAAAAATTGCGCCTGCCTTTAAATCGTCAATGTGTTGCCGTCCATGATAAAGAAGTTTTGAATGCTTGCAATGGTGAGTCTACTGTCGTGAGAAAGAATCACTTCAAAACTTGGTGTTTAGGAATTTTCTTTTACATCAAGTTCAAAATTTTACGCTAGTCGTTAGACCACCACTACGTTGCTGTCCCTCGTTATGAAATTCCAGCCATGGTGACTCTACTATCCTCAGATTCTATCCCATCAAACTGGTTTCCAATTTTTAAAAAAATTTATTCAGCTGGCAAGTGCGTCTGTCTCTTTTAAATGTTAGTGTTTTGCTGTCTATTTTGAAGCAGACCTTTCCGTTGATACTGCCTGATATTTATGATTGATCTTGCAATATATTTTCTTTCTCAACTTACTCAAGATCTTTTGTTGTTTATAAATCTGAGATAGATAGAGAAAGATAGAGAGTAAGAGAAAGCGAGGGAGAGTCCGAGAGAAATGAAGAGTAAGAGAGTGGGAAAGTGAGAGAGAAAGGAGAGAGAAACAAAAGGGAGAATGTGGTGATAAAAAACAGAAAGGAAGCAAAAGAAAGTAACAACCACACTCTTACCCGCGCGTAGAGCGGGTCAGCTTAATCTAGGCATTTAAATATTTTCAATAGAAACCTCACATATTTTAGGCGTAATGTCATCCAAGCCTGACTGCCGTCAACTTGCCCAAGAAAAATGTCCTGGCTACTATAAACATCTTCTAGGCGATATTGACACCTACTGCAGGTAAATATAATTATATTTACAAGTGTATATGATCTTACGTTCGGTATTCGTATTTCTTTAATATTTATACAATTGCATATTAAGAAATATTTCCATTTATACATATATTCATATGGAATCACGACAATGAACCTGAATATGTCCTTTGATGAATGTAGCAAATCTCCATGAACAACTTAATATAAACACATTTTGTTTTTAACACCGAAACAATTGCTCTTTGCGCTACAAATTATCACACGCACACACACACACACACACACACACACACACACACACACACACACACACATATATATATATATATATATAGGAATAATTTCTGTGAAGCATTGTGTAGAATATATTGTAAAAAAGAACGAAGGTAACTCACAAGAAAACAAATATTTGAATTTATGTAGGACTTAATTTGTATTCAATATTTCGAGGTTATGATCCCATCTACACACGTTCACACCCACTCACATCGGCAACATTTCTCAATTTCTTGAGGATAGGGTCATAACCCCGAAATATGGAATACAGGCTAAATTTACACTAATTCAAATATATGTTTCCTTGTGATATACGTTGCATTTACTTCCCATTGTTCTGGCCTTACCCACGAACATTTATGCAATATTCATATATACGTTATCACCATCATCATCATCAACGTTTACCGTCCGTTTTCCATGCTAGCATATGATAGACGGTTCGACCGGGTTCTGGGAAGCCAGGAGGATGCACCAGACTCAAGTCTGCATACACACACACACACACACACACACATATATATATATATAAATATATACATATATATACACGCATATGTATGTATGCATACATATATGTGTATATACGAACATGTATATATGCACACACACACATATATATATATATATATATATATATATATATATATATAATATATATATATATATATAATATATATATATATATATATATATATATATATATATATATATATATTAACGGACTTAATTACCAGAGAGACAATACATATTGAATTCCATGGAAATCGAGTCTGACTCCAGAATTGGGGTTTTATAAATATATAAGCAATACAAGAATACCCGAATGCATAATGTCCATTCATAATTTTACATTCCATTGAATTTGACAGTTTTGTGAAATGCTTCATGAGATTTTCATATGTGTGTTTACAAGATTTTAAAGATGAACAGTATTTTAAGTCGTGGTAAGTAGCTTGCATTGTGTTTGCTATATTTCCATTAAAAAGGTTCGACTAAGAAATTAACGATTTAAAGTATACTTTTATTTTACAAATCTAAACAATGATTAATTTTCATTGTATCACCCTTGAAGGAACACGCGAGCGAAGAAACAACGATTGCTATTTAGCTACGATTTTCTTTAATTTCAATTCATTACTAAATAATTGGACATAGGGGGTACCGCGATGGAATAAACGTAATGAAAATCCGGTCGAAGTAAATTTAATAACTTTGACCATCTATTTTGTCTTACTTGGATGATTTATAATCGATTGTTGTATTATGACATCATTATGCAGTAGAGGATAATCTTTCTTGTGGCAATATGTTTGAAGAATCTATAATTGGTTCTGAAACTAAGTTTTCACTATAATTCATCATATTTTTCAGAGTACACCACAACCGAGGAAGGCATTGGGCAACATAATTGGAGTAAGCGAAATATTTCTACAGCCTCCGAGTTTTCAATATATGACAACCATATCGATTTGAAGTATATGTCTTTTTAATTCACTATAATTCTATCGCAACATATATGTTGTAATCGACGCTCTACATTTGTTATTTGTAACATAATATAATAAACCATTTCAATGTGGCTACAATAACGATAACATGGGCATAAAATATAATGCAATGCCCCCGGAAGGCAAAAGGGTGCAATATAACGTCCTAACTGAAGTAGAAGTGTTCACAGTAAAATACCCGCGTCAGTTATTTATTAGATCTTCCTTGTTTGAGAAAGTTAAAAGTTGGTTTCTATGTTTTAGAAAATTATATTAAGAGAGCGTGTATTTACAATAACATTGAATTTCACAGTAAGCATAGTAATTAGAATTATGAGAATGCGTTGGTTGTTTCATAATGCGAATGCGCTAGAGTTATCCCTGCAGGAATATTTTGAATGTATTTTAATAACATACATATGTATAATCTTTATAATACATATCATATAATATTTATGGCGTTACATGCCTGTTGCCAATAAAATTGTAATCGGAAAAATGTTCAATGACAATGATGATTATTACAGGAATATATTTGAAAAGAAAGTTTTTTAAGAATGGGATTCTGTAGTTTCCTCCGAATGAAAAATGATGCCATAGCTGCTGGCGTGATAAGTCCCGTAGTTCTTGTGCATCAACCGTTAGCAGCATCTGCGATCGTAAATAATTCAACTAAACCTACGGCAACGTTAGGGCATAAAATCAATAAAAAGTACGAGAGATAGTGTCGGATATGCGGAAGAAAGTGTACCTACGAAAACAAACCTCTTTGTTAGTTAATTAAAAGTATCTACAAACATACCGTATATGACTTTTAAAAGACACAACATACACGGCAGTCTCATAAAGGAAGCTAACTTATTCTATCCACATAACATAAAATTATATGTGGCCCTGATTAATATAATTTGTGTCCATATGACCGATAAAAACACGGCCAATCGGAAATTAAAAGAAGTACTAATCGTAGCACGGTGAAACGTCTCATTATTAAAAAGGGTCATTTAATTCACCTTACAATAGTCTTTTTATTAAATTTTGAGATACAAGAATTTTATTCCCTTTACAGGCTAGCAGCCAGTCAGCATTTGGAGCTGCTATTGTAACTCTCTTACTCACACATACATAAGTATTTGTTATGGCATTAGAAGTACGTATGTGCATTAATTTGAAAAATTTGTTCAATGAGACAAGTCAACAACCCGGAATTTAAATATTACAATACCATACGCGACATTGAGGATATCTAATAATGTCCAACACTCTGGACTTCAAATATAGATTAAATTACATTCGAAGTATTCACCCCGGATGAAAATGTTGTCATATAAGTAGAATCAATAATGGTAAGAAAGGATTACGGATCGTGAAGTTTCATCCAACGGAATTACTACGTTAAGTACACGCACACGAGATACTATGATGTATATTTTCGAAATAAAACCTCTTACGACCATACTTCCATTTGAGTGCACGTGTACGTCGAGTGATTTAATGTTTATTTACAAAAAATTCAACCTATATAAAGATGCGATGAATTTCACTTTCAGAGAATTATATAAAACCCGTGGCGAAGCATAACTGGGATGAAAGCAAAGATGTCTTCCATTTGCTTTGTTGCATTTCATCTGGTGATAAAGAGATTAGCTTATATTTCGATTACTCTATATTTAGATTTGCAACTGTAAGGTGCAATACCAGATCCCTGACAGACACTTTTTCAGGGTTCGAGCTCTAAGTATATAAAAACAAACATACGCACACACCCATATATATCTTTATATATATAAAACTGAGAATGTGTGTCTGTCTGTATGTCTGTGTGTTTTCCTAAAACTTGAGAACTACACAACCAATTTCATTCAAATTTTACACATGCCTTACTTAGGGTCCGGGGAGTATCATGTACAACTTCTTGCCTAGAGCAAGCCCATAGCAATATCATATGTTCTCCACTATTTCAGTATTACGTGTTAAAAGTGAAACAAAAATTTTTCTCTATTTTATGTCAGATTCTTTCACTTTAACAATAAAAATAATAATAACAATTGAATTATATGTAGTAAGTAATAATTAAAATCAAACTAAAGTATAATATAATCGTAACATAACAAAAGTAAAAATAGCAATTGGTATGAAATTGCATCAGTTACTTGAACTTGAATAAGTGGTTTGACATGAATGGGACTAAATTAAAAATAAAATTAGCGTGCAGAAATGGAATAGTCCAGATGGATAATAAAAAATTAAATTAAAGTAAAGACTATAGTCTATAAAGTATAATATGTAGACAAAAAAGAAGATTTGCACACATGGAGGAAAGCACCTTCGAAAAGTGTCTTGGTGCGACTATGAAATATATCTAATCAGACGGGGTAAATTCGCCACAATAGAAGCAAGGTTCGAGTCAATGGAGCGTGCAAGGGAGTACTCGATTCAAACTTGTAAAGTGCAAATATTTTATTTTTAACTTTATATCTGGGACGTAGGACATCCCGGGAAAAAAAATTTAAATGCCCCCCCCCCCAGAAGAAGAAGTAGGCTGGATTGTAGCCACACTTCTATACAAGAGGGAGGACAAGATACAATTGATCGAAATTACAAGAGGCGGGCTAACAATTCCAGTCTGTTATATATTTTGAGTATTGTTATCATTACTGATATCAAGATATAACTTTGTATTTTGTATTTTATGTGTAGATGTATATATATAGATGTACATGTAATATGTACACATATATATACACATATATACATGCACTAGCACTATGACCCGGCAACGACGGGTCTTTAATGCCAGTATATATATATATATATATATAAATATATATAAAATAAATAATAAAAACGTGTGATGTGTCCATAAGAAGTACAAATAAATAATATTGTATAAAGAAAAGTAAAAGATATACAATTAAAAGACATAAACAATATATATATATATATATATATATATATATATATATTATATATATATATATATATATATATATATAAGGAGAGAGAGAGAGAGAGAGTGTGTAAGTATATGCATATACACATATAAGAAATGAAAAAGAGGATACAGGCATTTTGTTGGATGGCCGTTGATCTTCAGGACTTCATCCACCCTTTAACAGGTTTTATTGTTCATCCCGCACGTTGTCCAGCGGCATCCTCCTCTCACAGCAAGCCTGGTGGGGTTTCCAGTTCAGTTGTCGATGAGCCGACCATGCCGACATATATATATATATATATACGTATATGTATATATATATTAATGTGTAATTTTTAGAAAGCAATTATAAAAATAACATATATAGCAATGAATACGTATATATATATACATATATAAATATATATATATATATATATATATATATATATATATATATATATATATATATATATATATATATTATATATATATATATATATATATATATATATATATATATACATATATAAATATATATATATATATATATATATTATATTATTATTATTATTATGTAATTTTTAGAAAGCAATTATAAGTATGTGGATGTGAGGCAATGAGAAGGCAATTAGTGGAGAAAGAAAAGTTTGAAATAGCTTGTCTCGTCCCCAAATTTGGACCTAATTGTCAAATGGCTTCCATTTCTTCATGTCATCTGACATTTTCTCAATTGAAACATGGATATATATGCTCTCCAAAGACGTAGAAGTGTAAGAAATTCATGAAATGTTTCCTTAAAAAATAGATAAATAATAGTTGTTAAATTTAGGCTGAACACGTATTTGTAATATTCTCCTTCCTTTCTGCCGAGGTCGCCTTTGCCTTTCATCTCTTCGGGGTCGATCTAATCAGCTGATCCCTTCTCCTAAAATTTCGGGCGTTGTGCCTAGATTAGAAACGAAATTTGTTCTTCGTTCACGAAGTACGGGTGCACACAAATATCACAGATTTATGTAAAACTATCTTTTACACAACTGTGGGGCTCGTGAAAGTAGAAGAATAAACATAGGAGAATGTATTATGACATTGCATGTCATTGATCACATTCACAAGCTGTCTCTGTCAGTTGAAACATATGTCACATCATATTTAATTATAACATATGTTTCCACGATGCGAATCGCCAGACTACGAGATATTCGTCACGAAATTAGACAATGAAGCATTTTATCGTCTTCGTCTTCCTCATTTCCCGTAAGTAGCTTTATGGAAATTAATTTATAATGAGAAAAGAAATAGGCACTAGAAGTGAGATGAAACCCTGCACTCAGATAAATATTTTGGCCAGTTATCATGTGGTTTACAATGCGTTGCTTATCCATGATTTTTAATTGAATTGAATGAAGATTTGGAAAGGTTTCATTAAACTTGCTTATCGGGAAATTTGTAAGTTCCATTTAATTTTTGTGTCTTAAGTATCACCATGATAAGCATACTCCTCTGAAATTCAAAAATCAACTGGTAAATAAACGAAAGACTCGAATCCATCACGGTACACACACAGGCTCACAGGCAGTCGCAAATGTATGTATGCATTATGCATGTTTGAAGATAATTAAGCCAACATATCATCACTGCGAACCACTGAACCACTGAGTTTGTTTTACCAATTTTCATGAATATCCATTGAACCGTTTTTTGGCAAGGATTTTGTAAATGAGTAAACAAACAGACTAGGACGAGTGATTCCAATAATCTACTTTCTCTTATGCGCTCAATGGCAATAGTTGTTCGTATTTGTGCGCAAAATATACGGGATGGAGTACTATATACATTTTGCATCAACCATTTTTTAATTCTCCTTATTCTTGCATGCACACATGAATTCATTCATTCATACACACACACACACACACACACACACACACACATACATACATACATACATACATACATACATACATACATACATACATACATACATACATACATACGTACATACATACATCCATACTGACAAACATATTTAGACAAACACACAACGCACACACACACACACAGCCGCTCACGCATAGCTATATTAAATCTGCAAACAGTAGCAATACTGAAACGTAACATATATTTGCCAACCAAGTGCGGCGTCCCCTACGGGTCTGTACTACTAGCGTTTATAGCTCCAGGAAAACGTCTCCTCCAACTAACAACACATTCTGTTTCCGATTATAATTTGCGAGGGATGGTCATCGCTCCCCTCCCTACCCTTAGTGATACACCCGAAGCTGAGTTTCTAGGTGGTTACCCGTAATCAGCATGTGTTCATCGGAAGCTAGTGATGAAAACTCACCCAACTCGCAAAATACCAGATGCTTTCTGCAGCGACCAACCGTCGCTGATCTCGAAAGTGGAGAAATAATCTAGATTAAATATCCGAGCAAGATGTACCCTGTAGCAATACAGGATCGTAACAATACAGAATTGCCAGCCAAAGGTGAAGTCACATACGGGATAGTGATACTGGCGTTTATAGCCCCTTGAAGACATTTCCTCCAGTTAGCTAACGATACACATTCTTTGTCCGATTAGCATTTGCGAGGGAAGGTCAACGCTCCCATCTCTAGCTTTACGTGATACACACAGACTCGAGGTTCCGGGTGGTTACCCGTCCTTAGCGCATGTTAATGACTAACTAGTATGGATCACGTAAGACCAGGAATAGATAGAAGCGATGATCTCTCCTCGCAAATACTAATCGGACACCTTGTTGTGTCCGAAAAAATGAGGACGACTTGTAAACTTGACTGATGAAAGAAAGACGCGAATGACTCTCTTTATTTTCTGACCTAAATGTTGTTTCTCCTGTCGGCCTTTGTATCATCTGTCTGTCCGAATGCTGATTTTCGCTAATCCTTCAATCCCGCTGCCTCCTACACCTCTCTCCTCCTTCCAAGTGGCCGGTGTCTGGGCAGCCATGATCTTTCTTTCTTGGCCTGAATGCCACCGCCAACACCTCTTGTGTCCATCTCCTATGTTCCTGCCTTTAGGCTTTCACTTCATGCACGCCACTTCAATCGAAAGACACCTGTTGCTAATTTCATGTTGGTTGTATTTGAAATTGCATACCATGTTCTCCTTTTTTTGTCTTTGTTTTCGTACACATTCGCTAACTTTCTTCCAAAAATATCTAATTCACTTAGCTAAGAATCTTTTGGGGGCAACCAGATCGAAATGTCTCAAATGTAATTTCGGGAAGCAGTAAGGACATCTGGTAAACTTGACTGATGAAATAAGGCCACAAATGGCCCGTCTTTTTTCCTGTTGTTCTAATTGTTTTTTTCTCCAGTCTATGGGTCCGAATGTTTTATTGTCCTCTATTACGTTTTTGTTCCATATACATACATACATACATACATACATACATACATACATACATACATACATACATACATACATACATACATAATACATACATACATACATACATACATAAATACATACATACATACATACATACATACATACATACATACATACATACATACATACATACATACGTACATACATACATACATGGCCCATTCGAAAATAGAGTTATTACTTACAGAGGCATATCCGAGTGTATGAGGTTTATCCTATAATTCTTGGAGAAATTTGTCCGAAGACGTCTTAAACTGGATGGTCACTGTTTCTGCTTTCATGTGTTTTAGTATAATGTTAGAGGGACCGGGTCCAATTGAGGTAACATAAATGTGCCCTAATAATGTTTTGTGCTGCGAGTATGTTTTATGTTGTGGGTGGATAGCACGTGGGCCAAGTCTTGGGTGTGCTGAAGATGAACCTGACTGATACAGACCAGATAGGCCATATTGAGATTGCTGATAACAGAGCAGTACTTTTTCTGCTGTATCTCATACATGGTTTCGACTTTCTCTTGTAGAGTGCCATTTTCATCAATTAGAGGGCCAAGAATGGACACAGTGAACTTGTACTTTTCTTGCAAAGTGATATATTAATCAATAAAATTCCAACAAATTCCCCTTTTCACATTTTATCATTTGCAATTGTTACAGATTTACAATATTTAAATAAACGAGTTCTTTAATGCATTACGAAATCACCAGTTTTATGTAGTGACAGTCAAGTTCCACGTACAAGGCCGGACGTAGGAAACCATGTGTTTGGAAAGCAAACTTATTACCGCACACCCATGAAACAAGTGTTATATATATATATGATTGATTGATTGATTGATTCTAGTTTCAGCTCACGAGCTGTGGCCATGCTGGGGCACAGCCATTTGGTGTTGCTACATGGTTTTACTTCACGAATGCTTTTTAGCAACTGCCATTTGGTGCATGAGAGAGTTCGATGCAGCTGCCCTCATCTGCACCTCCTGAAGAGATCCAGTTTCATTTTAAAGACATCTGCATACAACCCATGCAGGTCTCTTAGGTTATTCGGGAGGATATTGAAGAGCTGTGGTCCTCGGAAGCCCAGATTATCACAGTATCTTGTCCTACATCCTGATGGCAAATTTGGAGTCCTAGGCACCATGCAGTGGCGCCCAGTTCTGGCATTTGTGTAACTCTCGATGCCAAAGTTTGGGACAAGTCCTTCCAGGATATTGCAGTTGTATATCATGGCATGGTTTTCTCGCCTACGCTCCAAGGAATAGGGTTTTAATCTCTTGAGTCTTTCCCAGTAGCTTATATTCTGCACAGAGGCTATCTTCTTCGTGTAGCTACGTTGGATCGCCTCAAGTTCTGTGATCAGCTTGACACTGGATGGTGACCATAGCTGAGAGCAATAGTCAAAGTGGCTTAGGACAAGTGTCCTCCAGAGGACCATCATGGTTTCTTGTTCTCTTGTTCTAAAGGTTCTGAGAATCCATCCGGCCAGTCGTCTACATTTCATTGCTAATTTAGCAACATGTACACGAAAGGTTGCGTCATCACTCATGTAAATACCCAGGTCACGCACTGATTGTGCCTCTGGGATTGCAGTTCCTCCGGGTTCAGTGTATTCATTTGGTATTGCATTTAGTTTTGCATGCTGGTAGTATAAAGCTTGAAACTTTTCAGCATTGAACTGCATGCTATTCTTTTCAGCCCACTTGTATATTTTGTCCAGCTCACATTGCAGGCGTTTAGTGTCCTCAGGGTTCTGTATTTCCTGTCAAACTTTTGTATCATCTGCATAACTTGTGATCGTGGCTCTCTGCGTGGCTGAGGGCATGTCTGAGAGGGCCATTATGAACAGAAGGGGTCCCAAAACAGTGCCCGGCGGAACACCGCTCACTATTTGCGCGTTAATGGAAACATCTAAACATGTTCATAAGAAATCCGTTGCCAAATAGAATAGAAACTTTTCCACAGAATTCAGTCATTAGCGTTTATTATTAAATAATTCTTCCAAAAGGTAACAAATATTCCGTTATCTGATAAATCAACTTTAGAGGAGTTAACTCATTTTTTTCTTTAGAAACATTTTATTACGTTCTTTGCTAATTTTTATATATACATATTCTACATGATAACCCCCCCCATATATATATATATATATGTATATATATATATATATATATATATATATATATATATATATATATATATATAGATATATATATATATATATTCTACATGAGAACTTTATAAAACAATATCTGTAATCAAAATATTTTGGTCTATGAGTTGTGTTCATAATATAAAACTTCTTATACCACGTCCAAGGAACAAGATTGTGATAGGTACCTGAACAGGGTTATTAAAAATGTATTGTGAAATTGTTTCGAGGTCTTTGTGATGCTGACAAATTGACGGAACAAGATTGTTACAAGGGCAAAACGGAGAGCTCATTCTGTCGTTCCCATTGTGAACACGCAGTTGTACAAGCAACTGAATTACCTTTGCAATCCGATATGGTAGACCCTGAATGGAATATTCCTCCAGTAGAAAGCGTTAAGATACCGCAGTTTATACAACGAACACTGAATATTATCGATAATAATCCTGGTAAACAAATGGAGGCCATTTCCAAACACCATTATGTATCGGAGTGAGAAACGTGATGAACGAGGACATTCGATACGAGGCGTGTTTCCTGTAAAGTGGCGTACTTATGTGAGCTGAAAAACACAGTATAAATTGTGACAAATACACGGTCAGAACTATATTGAAACATCTTCACCACACTCAAACATACACAGAACAGAACATCAAACACCCACATGTATAATATGTATCATATGAATGCCTATCAAACGGAAATGATTTGTAATTTAACAAAAAAATTAATTCCGGAAAAATCTTTTAAAATTTTCAAGAGAAACCTCATATTTTAGGCGTAATGACAGCGAAACCGGATTGCCTTGGATCTGCAAGACGTAAATGCCCTTCTACCTATGCAGACCCTCGATCAAAGATATTCTGCAGGTAATTATAGTTACATAATACACGGTCAGAACTATATTGAAACATCTTCACCACACTCAAACATACACAGAACAGAACATCAAACATCAAACATCAAACAACAGAACATCAAACACCCACATCTATAATATGTATCATATGAATGCCTATCAAACGGAAATGATTTCTAATTTAACAAAAAAATTAATTTCGGAAAAATCTTAAAAAATTTTCAAGAGGAACCTCACATATTTTAGGCGTAATATCATTTAAATGGGAATACCTTCAATCTGCAAGACGTAAATGCCCTTCTACCTATGCAGACCCTGTATTGAATCCAGAGTTATATTGCAGGTAATTATAGTTAAATTTATAAGTGTTTATATATGTATAATATGTATATATATGTATGTATGTAGGTATGTATATATATGTATATATATATATATATACATATATATATATATTATTATATATATATATATATATATATATATATATATATATATATATTTATTTATTTATTTATTTATTTATTTATATATGATTGTACTTTACGATTGAGTATTTACTTAATATTTATACACTCGCTTATTGACAAATATTTCCTTTTATAAATCTATTCCAAAATGCTGCATGTATTTATATGGAATCACGGCAATGAACCCTAATATGTCCATTGATAAATATATCGAATCTCTTTGTCCGTTTAAATATAGACAATATTTTGTTTTTAAACTAGACCAAGTGAAACGTGATATCTCCGCTAGCAATTGTCTGACGCGATTGACCGGGATTTGGGGCAAGTGTCTTCTAATATATCCTAGGGTCGACTAAAGCCTTTCGAGTGGATTTGGTAGCTGAAAGAAACACGTCGTATATCTATCTATCTATCTATCTATCTATCGATATATATATGTATGTGTGAGTATATAATTGCATGTGTATCCCCTTCAACAACGCTTCACAACCGATGCTGGTGTGTTTACGTTCCCGTAACATTGCGGTTCGGCAAAACAGATCGATAGAATAAGTTCAAGGCTTACAAAGAATAAGTCCTGGGCTTGATTTGCTCAACTAAACGCGTCTGTCCAACTGGGCTGTTGTCCAAAATGACTGAAACAGGTAAAGGAATATATATGCCGGAGAGACAATGCAAAAGAAGGTATATGAAAGTCGAGTTTGGCTCCAGAATCGAGGTTTTAAAAATATAAACAAAGCAAGAATGCCGCAATGTATAATTTTTATTTATGGTTTTACCTTCCAGTAATTTCGATGAATTTGAAAAGTGCTTCGAGAAATCGTTGAAGTTTTGCAAGTACACTTTCAAAACCATACGTTCTAAGAAATGCCCGGTAAGTACCCTGCATCGTGTTCGTTATGTTTCCATTTAAAATGAGCGATTCAGAAATTAACGGTTCAAAAAGTTTTCTTTTCTTTAATAATTCTAAACAATCATTAATTTTCCTTACATCATCCTTGAAGGAACAATCGAGCGGACAAAGAACGAAAGCTGTTTAGCTACGATCTTCTTTTCTTTCAATTCAAAAGTAAATATTAGGCTATAGGGGCCACCGCAGTGAAATAAACGTAATGGCGGAAGTGTGGCTGTTTGGTAAGTAGCATGCTTACCAACCACATGGTTCTGGGTTCAGTCTCTCTGCGTGGCACCTTGGGCAAGTGTCTTCTACTATAGCCTCAGACAGACCAAAGACGTGTGAGTGGATCTGGTAGGCGGAAACTGAAAGAAGCCGATCGAATATATGTATGTGTGTGTGCGTGTTTGTGTTTATTCCCCAACATCACTTGACAACTGATGCTGGTGTGTCTACGTCCCCGGAACATAGCTGTTCGGTAAAAACCCCGATAGAATAAGTACTAAGCTTACAAAGGAAAAGTCCTGGCGTCGATTTCTTCGACTAAAGGCGGTGCTCCAGCATGGCCACAGTCAAATGACTGAAACAAGTAAAAGAGTCGAACAGTAAAGTGTAATCTATTTTGTTTTGTTTGTAAGATTTCTAATCGATTATAATATTATGGTTTCTATATTCAGCAGAGGATAATTTTTCGCCTGGGAATATGACTGAGAATCTATTATTGCTTTTGAAAATAATTTTTCACAATTCGAAATATTTTTCAGAATACTTCTCCGTCGGGCAAGCTCGTCTGGAACATAGTTGGAGCAAGCAAAGTATTTCTACTGCCGCTGAGTCTTCAATATATGACAACCATATCGATTTGAAGTATAAATGCCATTTTCATACACTACAATACTCTCGCTACCTATCTGTTGTAATTGACGCTCTATATTTTTTTTATTATTAACATAGTATGGTAATCGATTTCAATATGACTTCGATAACGGTAACATGGGCATAAAATATAATGCAAAGCCTCTGGAAAGCAAAAGGGTGCATTATAACGTCCTAACTGAAGTAGAAGTGTTCACAGTAAAATACCCGCGTCAGTTATTTATTTAACCTTCCTTGATTGAGAAAGTTAAAAGATGGTTTCTATGTTTTAGAAAATTATATTAAGAGGCCGTGTAGTTACAATAGCATTGAATTACACCGTAAGCATAGGAATTAGAATTATGAGAATGCGTTGAGTGTTTCATAATACGAATGCGCTAGAGTTATCCGTACAGGAATATTTTGAATATATTTTGATAACATCCATATGTATAATCTTTATAATACATATGATATAATATTTATGGGGTTACAAGCCCGTCGAAATATAATTGAAATCGAACAATTGTTCAATGGTACAGCTAATTATTACGTGTATATAACTGAAAAGAAAGTGTTTAAGAATAGGATTCTGTAGTTTCCCCTTAATGAACAATGATCTCAAGGCTGCTGGTTTGGTAATTACCGTAGTTATTCTACCTCAACAATTGTTAGCATCTGCGGGTGTAAATGGAATCTAGCAACAATTCGAGTAAACCTACGTCAACGTTCGGGCTTAAAATCAATAAAAGTACAAGATAGGGTATGCACAAGAAAGCGCACCTATGCAAACATAGCGTATATGTTTAAAAAACTCAACATTCACTTCCGCCTGATAGGGGAATCTACCTTGTCAAATCCTGATAAGTAACATAAAATTATATGTGGCCCTGATTAATATATTTTGTGTTTATATCATCGAAGATAACATAGACTATTCGGAAATTAATGGAAGTGATAAGAATTGCACAGTAAAACATCTCACTAGCAAAAAGGCTCACCTAATTCACGTTACGTCATTGTTTTTATTAAATCTCAAATAACGAAACTTTTCTTCCATTTACAGGTTAGCGGTCAGCCAGTATCCAGAGCTGCTTTTGTAACATTATTGCTCACACATGCATAAATATTTCTTATGGTACTAGAAGTACATATGCGTATTAATTTGAAAAAATTATTCAAAAAGATGAGCCGAACAACGAAATTCCAGTATCACAACTAGAACGACTGGACTACAAATGTCTACAATTTCATATGTGACATTGAGGATTCTAATAATGCCCTACACAGTATGCTTTAAATATAGATTAAAATATCTCTGAGATATTTCAACGAATTTCACTGCGTCATTGTTTTTTTTAATTTTCAAATTGTTTTTAATGTCGCATTGGAAGTATTTACCCCGGATGAAGATGGTACCATAGAAGCAGAATCAATAATGGTAAGAAAGCCAGGAATTCTACATTAATTAAGATTTCGCATTGTGGATCGTGAAGTATCACTTAACAGAGATGCTATAATAAATAGCCCCACACGAGAGACTATATTATGAAATATAATCTCTTACGACAAAACATACATTTGAGTGCACATATGTACCGGGCGATTCCTTAACGAGAACAGTTAGGTATTGGAAAATATTTCAATGTGACATTAATTATACTTCCTCATATATAAAACTGTGATGCATTTTACTTTCAGAGTAGTATTGAAAATCTGTGGCAAAGTATAACTCGGACGAAAGCAATTATGTCTTTCATTAGTATCGCTATATCTTATGTGTTTAAAAAGTTTATAGCTGTTGGAATATTTGTTATAATTTGAGTACTCCATACTTAGAGTTTTGTAACTGTAACCTTCTTGTAATTTAAATATGAGTAAAATGTATATCAAATGGTTTCCGTGCTCATATCTAAAATAAAAAAAATATCATCGTCTCTCAAGGCAATGTACATTGTATATTTTATAGGGCCACAGAATCAAAACCATACCTGTTATTTAACTCATGCCAACCCAAATATATTGAAACTTAATATACCTTATAATCTAACGAAATGAGTATAAACTATAGTTTCGGATACCAATCCCCGCAAACGGAGACTCTGTGAACTTAATTCGACACTCCGCAGAAGACATTACCCACCATCATTATTAAACGAAGGGGTGAAGCGAAGAAAGGAAATAGCCATACAAGCATTAAGGGAAGTTAACCGAAAAATCACACAAAATATAAAAGCAGTCACATCTCCTCACAAAACCCAAGATACAAAAAGTCATTCAATATCATCATTCACAATCTGCCCGTACTCATTGGAGATAAAACAATCGAGGAAATTTGTGCGCACGCAAAATTATCAAAGGCAAATTGCAACCGATGCCATTGGCAACATTATTTATCGGCGAAAGACTATATCGATTAAGAAAGGAACAAAAAGAGGGAAAATAATGGCGGGATAGTTGTGACATGTGCACCCATTTATTTGAGGATACAAAATCTCACTTGAAACAAGGTGAAATATTTAAGATAATGTCAAATTTCACTTGTGCCTTTGAAAGCATAATTTATGTAAGGAGTGAGAGAGAGAGAGAGTAAATATATGCATATACACATATAAGAAACGAAAAAGAGGATACAGACATTTTGTTGGATGGCCGTTGATCTTCAGGACTTCATCCACCCTTTAACAGGTTTTTTTGTTCATCGCGCACGTTGCCCAGCGGCATCCTCCTCTCACAGCAAGTCTGGTGGGGTTTCCAGTTCAGTTGTCGATGAGCCGACCATGCCGACAGGTTGTTCTGGATTACACTTTACCAGTAGCATTCAAGCACGACCTGACAGAATCCTTAAACTTATATTACTGCTTATTCTTCGGCTATATCAAATAATGATCATACAGACTCATAGAATTGACATATATAGCGATGAATACGTGTATATATATATATATATATATATATATATATATATATAATATATATATATATATATATATATATATATATATATATATATATATATATATATATATATATATATATATATATATATATATATATATATATTAATGTGTAATTTTTAGAAAGCAATTATAAAAATAACATATATAGCGATGAATACGTGTATAAATATAAAACTTAGATAAAACTTAGATAGTTTCGACCAGAGATTGGTCCAGGCCATGTCTAACTTAATAGCACCACCTGATAGGATTATTCGAACCCTGTTTAAGTCAAGTTTTGTTCAAGTAGTGAGTTCTTGTTGGGTGAGTTGTATCCAGTTTTGTTCAAGTAGTGAGTTCTTGTTGGGTGAATTGTATCCAATTATGGGTGGCTTATCTGGTATTCTTTGAAGGAATCTATCCAGACTCTGTTTAAAGTTGATGGGATCCTTTTCCTCTTTGATCTCCCTCGGGACAATGTTAAATAGGGCAGGGCCTGTTGAGGAAAAGAAATTATGTTGCAGTGTACATGTATGTTGTGATCTTCAATTTGGCAGGGGACGTATAGCCCGTGGTCCAAGTCTTGGATGAACCTTGAAGCTAATGTTTAGGTCGTTTGGGCAAAGTTGGCGGTATATTTTCCACATCGTACAAATGATGTACCGCTCACGGCGACGCTTGAAGGAGTAAAGTTTCAAGGCTTTAAGGCGATCCCAATAATCGAGAGCAGCCATGCCTTCAATTTGTTTAGTGAGAGCCTTCTGGGGTGACTCAATTCTGGAGATGTTTTGTCTTGTGTGAGGAGACCACAGTGGGCAGCAGTATTCAAGGTGTGGCCCTGAAGGAAGAGAGTATGGTTGTTTTAGTGAGGAATTTCTTCCAAAATGCATCAGCTCAAATTTTCCATCACTCAGTTGCATTTTGTTTCTGTCTGCCCATTGACTCACAGCATATAGATCAGACTGGAGTTGAGTTCGGTCTGCTTCTTCATTGGCGATTTGCTGGAGCTTAGTGTCATCAGCGAATATTTTCACTTTGCAGTGATGTACGACACTGGAAAGATCGTTTACGTAAATTATGAAGAGTATCGGACCCAAAACAGTTCCCTGGGGAACACCGCTGGTGACTTTTGCTGGGTTTGAGTGGACTCCATCAACTACAAAATGTTGTGTTCTATTCGCCAGGAAATACTGAATCCAGTGTAGAACTTTTCCACGGATTCCAACATTTGCCAATTTTGAGAGTAGGATGTTATGGTCAACCCTGTCGAACTCTTTACTGAAGTCAAGATATATGACGTCAGAGTTCGAACCTGTTCTCAAGGCTTTGAGTACATCTTCAATGTGGTGTAACAGCTGTTTTAGACAGTCCCTGCCACAGCGAAAGCCATGCTGATTTGAATTTAGGAGTTTGTGGGTCTCCAGGAAGTCAGCTATCCTTGATCTTAACACTCTTTCAAACACTTTAATGATGTGGGAGGTGAGTGGGATTGGGCGATAGTTGACTGCGAGGGATCTGTTTCCCTGTTTGAAAACCGGGATGACCGACTGGGATAGAAACTGTTTCGGTATATAACCTGCGTCTAACGAGTTTCTCCAGAGGTTGGTCAGAGGGACTGCAAGTTGATATCTACATTCCTTCAGGAGACTAGCGGGAAATTTATCAGTGCCTACAGCAGAGTAATGTTTGACCTCATTTATTGCCTCTACGATGTCGGTGGTAGTGAAGGTTATGTCAGTGAAGGTTATGGCAGTGAAGGTTATATATATATATATATATATTATTAATGTGTAATTTTTAGAAAGCAATTATAAGTATGTGGATGTGAGGCAATGAGAAGGCAATTAGTGGAGAAAGAAAAGTTTGGAATAGCTTGTCTCGTCCCCAAATTTGGACCTAATTGTCAAATGGCTTCCATTTCTTCATGTCATCTGACATTTTCTCAATTGAAACATGAATATATATGCTCTCCTAAGACGTAGACGTGTAAGAAATTCATGAAATGTTTCCTTAAAAAATAGATAAATAATAGTTGTTAAATTTAGGCTGAACACGTATTTGTAATATTCTCCTTCCTTTCTGCCGAGGTCGCCTTTGCCTTTCATCTCTTCGGGGTCGATCTAATCAGCTGATCCCTTCTCCTAAAATTTCGGGCGTTGTGCCTAGATTAGAAACGAAATTTGTTCTTCGTTCACGAAGTACGGGTGCACACAAATATCACAGATTTATGTAAAACTATCTTTTACACAACTGTGGGGCTCGTGAAAGTAGAAGAATAAACATAGGAGAATGTATTATGACATTGCATGTCATTGATCACATTCACAAGCTGTCTCTGTCAGTTGAAACATATGTCACATCATATTTAATTATAACATATGTTTCCACGATGCGAATCGCCAGACTACGAGATATTCGTCACGAAATTAGACAATGAAGCATTTTATCGTCTTCGTCTTCCTCATTTCCCGTAAGTAGCTTTATGGAAATTAATTTATAATGAGAAAAGAAATAGGCACTAGAAGTGAGATGAAAACCCTGCACTCAGATAAAATATTTTGGCCAGTTATCATGTGGTTTACAATGCGTTGCTTATCCATGATTTTTAATTGAATTGAATGAAGATTTGGAAAGGTTTCATTAAACTTGCTTATCGGGAAATTTGTAAGTTCCATTTAATTTTTGTGTCTTAAGTATCACCATGATAAGCATACTCCTCTGAAATTCAAAAATCAACTGGTAAATAAACGAAAGACTCGAATCCATCACTGTACACACACAGGCTCACAGGCAGTCGCAAATGTATGTATGCATTATGCATGTTTGAAGATAATTAAGCCAACATATCATCACTGCGAACCACTCAACCACTGAGTTTGTTTTACCGATTTTCATGAATATCCATTGAACCGTTTTTTGGCAAGGATTTTGTAAATGCGTAAACAAACAGACTAGGACGAGTGATTCCAATAATCTACTTTCTCTTATGCGCTCAATGGCAATAGTTGTTCGTATTTGTGCGCAAAATATACGGGATGGAGTACTATATACATTTTGCATCAACCATTTTTTAATTCTCCTTATTCTTGCATGCACACATGAATTCATTCATTCATACACACACACACACACACACACACACACATACATACATACATACATACATAGATACACGCATACATACATACATACATACATACATACGTACATACATACATCCATACTGACAAACATATTTAGACAAACACACAACGCACACACACACACACAGCCGCTCACGCATAGCTATATTAAATCTGCAAACAGTAGCAATACTGAAACGTAACACATATTTGCCAACCGAGTGCGGCGTCCCCTACGGGTCTGTACTACTAGCGTTTATAGCTCCAGGAAAACGTCTCCTCCAACTAACAACACATTCTGTTTCCGATTATAATTTGCGAGGGATGGTCATCGCTCCCCTCCCTACCCTTAGTGATACACCCGAACCTGAGTTTCTAGGTGGTTACCCGTCATCAGCATGTGTTCATCGGAAGCTAGTGATGAAAACTCACCCAACTCGCAAAATACCAGATGCTTTCTGCAGCGACCAACCGTCGCTGATCTCGAAAGTGGAGAAATAATCTAGATTAAATATCCGAGCAAGATGTACCCTGTAGCAATACAGGATCGTAACAATACAGAATTGCCAGCCAAAGGTGAAGTCACATACGGGATAGTGATACTGGCGTTTATAGCCCCTTGAAGACATTTCCTCCAGTTAGCTAACGATACACATTCTTTGTCCGATTAGCATTTGCGAGGGAAGGTCAACGCTCCCATCTCTAGCCTTACGTGACACACACAGACTCGAGTTTCCGGGTGGTTACCCGTCCTTAGCGCATGTTAATGACAAACTAGTATATATCACGTAAGACCAGGAATAGATAGAAGCGATGATCTCTCCTCGCAAATACTAATCGGACACCTTGTTGTGTCCGAAAAAATGAGGACGACTTGTAAACTTGACTGATGAAAGAAGGACGCGAATGACTCTCTTTATTTTCTGACCTAAATGTTGTTTCTCCTGTCGGCCTTTGTATCATCTGTCTGTCCGAATGCTGATTTTCGCTAATCCTTCAATCCCGCTGCCTCCTACCCCTCTCTCCTCCTTCCAAGTGGCCGGTGTCTGGCCAGCCGTGATCTTTCTTTCGTGGCCTGAATGCCGACCGCCAACACCTCTTGTGTCCATCTCCTATGTTCCTGCCTTTAGGCTTTCACTTCATGCACGCCACTTCAATTGGATTCGTTCTAAATCGAAAGACACCTGTTGCTAATTTCATGTTGGTTGTATTTGAAATTGCATACCATGTTCTCCTTTTTTTGTCTTTGTTTTCGTACACATTCGCTAACTTTCTTCCAAAAATATCTAATTCACTTAGCTAAGAATCTTTTGGGGGCAACCAGATCGAAATGTCTCAAATGTAATTTCGGGAAGCAGTAAGGACATCTGGTAAACTTGACTGATGAAATAAGGCCACAAATGGCCCGTCTTTTTTCCTGTTGTTCTAATTGTTTTTTTCTCCAGTCTATCTGTCCGAATGTTTTATTGTCCTCTATTACGTTTTTGTTCCATATACATACATACATACATACATACATACATACATACATACATACATACATACATACATACATACATACATACATGGCCCATTCGAAAATAGAGTTATTACTTACAGAGGCATATCCGAGTGTATGAGGTTTATCCTATAATTCTTGGAGAAATTTGTCCGAAGACGTCTTAAACTGGATGGTCACTGTTTCTGCTTTCATGTGTTTTAGTATAATGTTAGAGGGACCGGGTCCAATTGAGGTAACATAAATGTGCCCTAATAATGTTTTGTGCTGCGAGTATGTTTTATGTTGTGGGTGGATAGCACGTGGGCCAAGTCTTGGGTGTGCTGAAGATGAACCTGACTGATACAGACCAGATAGGCCATATTGAGATTGCTGATAACAGAGCAGTACTTTTTCTGCTGTATCTCATACATGGTTTCGACTTTCTCTTGTAGAGTGCCATTTTCATCAATTAGAGGGCCAAGAATGGACACAGTGACCTTGTACTTTTTTTGCAAAGTGATATATTAATCAATAAATTCCAACAAATTCCCCTTTTCACATTTTATCATTTGCAATTGTTACAGTTTTACAATATTTAAATAAACGAGTTCTTTAATGCATTACGAAATCACCAGTTTTATGTAGTGACAGTCAAGTTCCACGTACAAGACCGGATGTATGAAACCATGTGTTTGGAAAGCAAACTTATTACCGCACATCCAGGAAACAAGTGTATATATATATATCTAAACATGTTCATAAGAAATCTGTTGCCAAATAGAATAGAAACTTTTCCACAGAATTCAGTCATTAGCTTTTATTATTAAATAATTCTCCCAAAAGATAACAAATATTCCGTTATCTGATAAATCAACTTTAGAGGAGTTAACTCTTTTTTTTCTTTAGACACATTTTATTACGTTCTTTGCTAATTTGTATATATACATATTCTACATGATAACACCCCCCATATATATATATATATATATATATATATGTATACATATATATATATATATATATATATATATATATATATATATATATATATATATATATATATATATATTCTACATGAGAACTTTATAAAACAATATCTGTAATCAAAATATTTTGGTTTATGAGTTGTGTTCATAATATAAAACTTCTTATACCACGTCCAAGTAACAAGATTGTGATAAGTATCTGAACAGGGCCATTAAAAATGTGTGGTGAAGTTGTTTCGAGGTCTTTGTGATGCTGACAAATTGACGGAACAAGATTGTTACAAGGGCAAAACGGAGAGCTCATTCTGTCGTTCCCATTGTGAACACGCAGTTGTACAAGCAACTGAATTACCTTTGCAATCCGATATGGTAGACCCTGAATGGAATATTCCTCCAGTAGAAAGCGTTAAGATACCGCAATTTATACAACGAACACTGAATATTATCGATAATAATCCTGGTAAACAAATGGAGGCCATTTCCAAACACCATTATGTATCGGAGTGAGAAACGTGATGAACGAGGACATTCGATACAAGGCGTGTTTCCTGTAAAGTGGCATACTTATGTGAGCTGAAAAACACAGTATAAATTGTGACAAATACACGGTCAGAACTATATTGAAACATCTTCACCACACTCAAACATACACAGAACAGAACATCAAACACCCACATGTATGATATGTATCATATGAATGCCTATCAAACGGAAATGATTTGTAATTTAACAAAAAAATTAATTCCGGAAAAATCTTTTAAAATTTTCAAGAGAAACCTCATATTTTAGGCGTAATGACAGCGAAACCGGATTGCCTTGGATCTGCAAGACGTAAATGCCCTTCTACCTATGCAGACCCTCGATCAAAGATATTCTGCAGGTAATTATAGTTACATTTATAAATGTTTATATATATAACGGGAAGCTTTATGAAAATAAACAAAAGACGAAGGCAGGTGGAAAACAAACGAACAATTGTATTAGTATGGCGCTCAGGAAATATAAATAAAACAAGTCTTTAACGTTTCGAGAGAAAAAAAATGCGTGCAGTAGCTAACGATTGAACATGGCGATCTGATTTCGGCCAGAGGTCAAAGATCAAACATGAGACGCGAGAGCGAAATAAGGGGAGATAATAGGGTTGATAAACGGGTTGAGGGACCAGCTAATAGTGAGTAGGAGGGGTCTGGATGTGTGTATGTATAGGGTTGGTGTATGTATTAGTATGTATAAGGGTGTGTGTGTGTGTATGAGAGAGTATTAGTGCGTAGGATAGGTCTGGACGTGCGTATATATGGGGTTGGTGTATGTATTAGTATGTATTAGTATGAATTAGTACGTATTAGTATGTATAAGTGTGTGTGTGTGTGTATGAGAGAGTATAAGTGCGTATGCGGGGTCTGGACGTGTGTATGTATAGGGTTGGTGTATGTATTAGTATGTACTAGTATGTATTAGTACGTATTAGTATGTATTAGTTGGTGTGTGTATTAGTATGGCACATCATATGTGATGTGATGTGTAAAGTCATGTGTTGTAGTGAGGAGAAGTGGGGGAGGGGGAGAAGAGGGGGATAAGGGGGGGAAGAAGAGGAGGGGGGAGAGGGGGTTAGATGAGGAGGGGGGGAGAGTTGAGAACAAATGGCGTATATATATATATAGGTATGTATGTATGAATGTTTATTTATGTATGTATGTATATATATATAAATTTAAGTGTAGCAAAACATTCTAGAAAAAATTATCCGCTACCAACGGTCCAGTGGGAAGTAAATGATAGTCAAAGACTATATAATATACATTCAAAAATATAAGGAAGGGCCATAATAGGACATTCGACTCACTAGAAAGTGCAGCCAAACTCCAACCGCTAATATTTGTAATTCTGAAATTGAAAGAGAAATAAATACGTTTACCCTTTCATCTCTGGTCTATGCATAGTTTCGGCAAACTTTAGTAAAAAAATTAATTAAATTAAATTAAATTTATTTACAACTGGCGTGCCTCGTCAGCAGAGAAGCCAAGGACGAACATATATCCACGAGGCAATGGTAAGGAAGCCTCAAGTTTATATGCTATAAATTTTCAAAATCTACGGCAATCGCGCGGTCTTCTCAGCGGCAAATATAAACTACTGATTTAATTTCAAATTAGCCAAAAAATCATTAATTAATAAATATAAGGTTAGCAAAAAATTCTAGACTTGAGGCTTCTTTACCATCGCCTCGTGGATATATGTTCATCCTTGGCTTCTCTGCTGACGAGGCACGCCAGTTGTAAATAAATTCAATTTAATTAAATAAATTTGTTCACCAAAGTTTGCCGAAACTATGCATAGTCAAGAGATGAAAGGGTAAACTTTTTTATTTCTCTTCCAATTTCAGAAATACAACTATTAGCGGTTTGAGTTTGGCTGCTCTTTCTAGGGAGTCGAATGTCCTATTATGGCCCTTCCTGATATATTTGAATGTATGTATATATATATATATATATATATAAGATCCTAGTTTTCGCTTCAGTTTTTAATTAATATCTATACAATTGCTTTTTGACAAATATTTCCCTTTATAAAACTTTTACCAAAATGCTGCATGTATTTATATGGAATCACGACAATGAACCCTAATATGTCCATTGATAAATATATCGAATCTCCTTGTCCGATTAACTATAGACAATATTTTGATTTTAAACTAGACCAAATGAAACGTGTTATCTCCGCTAGCAATTATCTGACGCGATTGACCGGGATTTTGGGCAAGTGACTTCTAATATATCCTAGGGTCGACCAAAGCCTTTTGAGTGGATTTGGTAGCTGAAAGAAGCCCGTCGTATATCTATATATCTGTCTATATATATATATATATATGTATGTGTGAGTATATATTTCTGTGTCTATCCCCTTCAACATCGCTTGAAAACCGATGCTGGTGTGTTTACGTTCCGAGAGAATAAGTACAAGGCTTACAAAGAATAAGTCCTGGGCTTGATTTGCTCAACTAAACGCGTCGGTCCAACTGGGCTGTTGTCCAAAATGACTGAAACAGGTAAAGGAATATATATGCCGGAGAGACAATGCAAAAGAAGGTATATGAAAGTCGAGTTTGGCTCCAGAATCGAGGTTTATAAAAATATAAACAAAGCAAGAATGCCGCAATGTATAATTTCTATTTATGGTTTTACCTTCCAGTAATTTCGAGGAATTTAAAAAGTGCTTCAAGAGAATATTGTATTTTTGCAAGCAACATTACGAAGCCATACGTTTTAAGAAATGCCCGGTAAGTACCCTGCATCGTGTTCGTTATGTTTCCATTTAAAATGAGCGATTCAGAAATTAACGGTTCAAAAAGTTTTCTTTTCTTTAATAATTCTAAACAATCATTAATTTTCCTTACATCATCCTTGAAGGAACAATCGAGCGGACAAAGAACGAAAGCTGTTTAGCTACGATCTTTTCTTTCAATTCAAAAGTAAATATTAGGCTATAGGGGCCACCGCAGTGAAATAAACGTAATGGCGGAAGTGTGGCTGTTTGGTAAGTAGCATGCTTACCAACCACATGGTTCTGGGTTCAGTCTCTCTGCGTGGCACCTTGGGCAAGTGTCTTCTACTATAGCCTCAGACAGACCAAAGACGTGTGAGTGGATCTGGTAGGCGGAAACTGAAAGAAGCCGATCGAATATATGTATGTGTGTGTGCGTGTTTGTGTTTATTCCCCAACATCACTTGACAACTGATGCTGGTGTGTCTACGTCCCCGGAACATAGCTGTTCGGTAAAAGGCCCCGAGAGAATAAATACTAGGCTTACAATGGATAAACCCTGGGGTCGGCTAAAGGCGGTGCTCCAGCATGACCACAGTCAAATGACTGAAACAAGTAAAAGAGTCGATCAGTAAAGTGTAATCTATTTTGTTTTGTCTGTAAGATTTCTAATCGATTATAATATAATGGTTTCTATATTCAGTAGAGGATAATTTTCGACATGGGAATATGATTGAGAATGTATTATTGCTTTCGACACTTATTTTTCACGATAATTCAACTTATATTTCAGACTGCTCCTTTGCCATTGAAGGGTTTGTGCAACATATTTGGAGTAAGCAAAATATTTCTAGTACCGCCTAGTGTTCAATATATGACAACCATTTCGATTTCAATTCCCTACAATACTCTCGATACATTCCTGTTTTGAGCGCCGCTCTGTACTTGTTATTAGTAACATAGTATGGTCAACCATTTCAATATGGCTTCAATAACTGTAACATAGGCGTAAAATATAATGCAAAGCCTCTGGAACGCTTCGTGACATATTATAAGGTCCTAAATGAAATAGAAGTGCACATAGTAAAATAAATGCGTCAGCTATGAATTAAATATTCTTTGTTTCAGAACGTTAAAAGATGGTTCCAACGTAAGGGAAGATTTAGAAAACATTAAAAGACCGTGTAGTCCCAATAACATTGAATTTCACAGTAACCATAGGAATTAGAATTATGAGAATGCGTTGATTGTTTCATAATACGAATGCGCTAGAGTTATCCGTACAGGAATATATTGAATGTAATTTAATAACATACATATGTATAATACATATGATATAATATTCATGGCATTACATGCCCGTTGCCAAAAAATTGTAATCGAAACAATTTTCAATGACACTTCTGATTATTACAGGAATAGATTTGAAAAGAAAGTTTTTAAGAATGTGATTCAGTAGTTTCCTCTTAATGAACAATGATCTCAAGGCTGCTGGTTTGGTAATTCCCGCAGTTATTCTACATCAAAAATTACTAGCATCTGCGTGCGTAAATGGAATTTAACAGCAATTCAACTTGACCTACGCCAACGTTAGGGCATAAAATCAATAAAATTACAAGATAAAAATAGTGTATTTATCCAAACAAACCTCTTTGTAAGTTAATTGGAAGTATCTCGAAGCATACCGTATATCTTTAAAAAAATAAAACATACACTTCGGTCTGATAAAGGAACCTACCTTAATCATGGCACTCCTTCGATTAAGACGACGAGGGTTTCAGTTGTTCCAATCAACAGAAATGCATGCTCGTGAGATTTACGTGTATTCTAAAGGTAATTCTCGGCGAGATTCTGCGTGAAACAGTGTGTGACAAGGCTTCCCTTTGAAATACAGGTACAAACTACATAGGAAAAATTTGTGGTGAATGAGTACTGCAGTGTTCGACACCGCTTCCTGCCGGAATCAGGTGGATCTTTAGGTGTTTTCGGTCAATGAACACTCACAACGCCCAGTCTGAGAATCGAAATCGTGATCTCACGACAGCAAGTCCTCTGTCATAACCACTGGGCTATTGCGCCTCCACGTACCTTAATATAACCTCATAATTAACATAAAATTATGTATGGGCTTGATTAATATATTCTGTGCCTATATAATCGAAAAAAAACATAGGCCATTCGAAAATTAATGGAAGTGATATGAGCAACAGAAGAAAACGTCGCACTAGTAAAAAGTCTCCCCTAATTCACTTTATATTATTATTGTTTTTTTTTTGTTAAATTTAGAATAACGTAACTTTTTTTCCATTTACAGGTTAGCAGCATGTCCGTATGGGGAGCTGCTATTATAACTCTATTACTCACACATACATAAGTATTTATGTATTTTTTATGGCTCTATAAATACGTTTGTGTATTAATTTGAAAACTTTATTCAATGAGATATGCCGTAAAATCAAGATTCTAATATTTCAAAAGATCGCCTTCACTGCAGTTGTGTACAATTTCATACGTGACATTGGAGATATCTAATAATGTTCTTCATTGTATGCTTTAAATATAGATTAAAATATTTTTCTATTTCAACGACTTTTACTGCGTCAGTTTTTGTAATTTTCAAATCGTTTTAAATTCGAATTATTCCCCCGGATGAAAATGGTTCCATACAAGCAGTTTCAATAATGGTAAGAAAGGGAGAAATTGTTTTACATTTCAATGTAAGCCTCAAATTGAGCATTAATTAAGATTT